>NC_087515.1:104016429-104161429 GCF_963921805.1 Phalacrocorax carbo
GGAAAAATGTCTTTCTGAAAGAGTGGTCAGGCAGTTTAACAGGCTGCCCAGAGAGGTGGTATAGTCACCATCCCTGGAGGTATTTAAAAGACGTGTAGATGTGGGCATGGTTTAGGACACATGGTAGTGTTTGGTTGACAGTTGGACTAGATGATCCTAGAGGTCTTTTCCAGCCTTAATGATTATATGATTCTATGAAAAGTCCAGTGTGAATTTCAGAGCAACTAGTCTTCTTTGCCAGGGATCCAAGTCAAAAGACAGTGTACTTGTCACTATGTGACATACACTTTATTCTGGGAATATTAAAAAAAAATCATCTTTTTCCATTCAAATCTTTTTTTCTTATAATACATTTAAGCTATGGACAAAAATCGATCCTTAAAGCAAGTACCTCCCAAGAAGTACTTTCCTGACATAATTTTATCTAACATTCCAGAATTCACACAAGATACTGCAAAAATTGTCTGTGTCCTGGCTTATCCTGGAATACTCAGGTGCTGGGCAACTACCGAAATAGTAACTTGGGAGGCAGGATGAAGTTCCTTTGTCCCTAAAATGAAGACCCCACCAAAAAAACCCGTGGAGTTTAAGAACATTTTCTGCATTTCATAGAGGTCCCAAAAGTAGTTGTCCCTCCGAGGCCAGAAATTGTTCTGAAAAATACAGAACCCAATCAAAAAGAAATATCTTTGCAAACAGATTTCTAAATCAGATTAGTGGACTGTCTGACCAGGAATTTAGGCAGTTCTCCTAGAAAGAATTGTTCACAAAGCTAGCCTTGCAGGATATTCCTTTCTGAAGGCAGGACCTGTTGCAGAGCTGAATTTGGAGGTGACCCAACTCAGCTTTTTTCACAAATATGTGTATTGCACACAATGAATGCATCATCTGCAGATTCTTTGAACTTCAGCTATTTGAGGGAGAAAAGAAGATGGCCTGAGACTCTTTAAAAGATCAAGAGCACTTCTAAAGATTATACTGTTTCTTTTGTCTTGGAACCATTTGTTTGGAAGAATGGCTATTGACACAGATGAGAGCTCCTCTCTTCAGAATTACTGCCATTTATGCAATGGTGAATCTAAGAGTTCTTTGGAACTGGGACTGGGAACATTGAAAGAGACTCTGGAAAATAACCTGTCTGCCATTTTTAGAGAGTGCAGCAATAATAGTCTTTCAGGAAAGAGAGAGGGGTCAAATCATGGCCAGCTGCCTGCAGAATTAATTCCTAGTCACAAAGCCCTTTTCTCTGTCTTTTTAGCTATCTTTTAGTTCACAGATGCATGTTCCCTCGGTGCTTGTCTAGAAGGGTTATGAAAGGAGCTTGAGCTTAACAATGTGAACAGGGCAAAAGAAGAGAGCAAGCATACTTGCTATGAACTTTCTACATGGTCTGAGAGCTGTGCTCTGGCCAGGTTCACAGGTAAGTGGCTGATCAGTAAGACAATACCTGCACTATGGGGATGAGAAGAAAAGAGCAGGGAGTTGAAGGAAGACAACAGCATGGGCAACAGAAGGAATATTTTGAATCCCAGTACATGCCCTTTCTGTTTGAGGTTTTTGTAGCTGTGTGTTCTTGCACAGTAGCTGCCAGCAATCTTTAAGGCTGTTCAGAAAAGTGGTTGTGGTCAGAACAAACTTTATGATTGCTGGGATAAAAATATGAGAAGGATAGAAGTGTGATGAAACAGGTAAAAACTGTGGGTAGGTGTGAATAGTAGCTGTAAGGGACAATGGGGCAGACAAGTGTGTTGAGGATGCAAGGCTGTTCAAAGTGTTGACTTGAGGCTCACGTGCAGCTTGTTATCAGGTGTATTTGGGCTAATAGTCCCAGACTTGATTTTTAGCAGCACTAATAGAGCACAGGCTCCATGAGGAAGGAAGGGTGATAAAATATTTGAAAGTCAATGAGACAGAGTGGACAAGGATGTAGAAAAGGGGATACAGCCACTTTAGTCATGACTGTCCACCCAGATGACCCTCCTTTTGCCATCATGGGGAGAACTCAGATTCTGAGACTGAGAGCCTGGCCTGTGTTTTTTCTGTGGTGCAGGAAGATTTCCTTACAGCAATCACTTCTTTGTGATGGTACCCCAGAAAACTGGCAGAACATGCCACCTTGCATGTGCCAAATTGCTGAGACTGAGAAGAGGCTGCAAAATGGAACACACTTTTTGCATGAGTGGCCAGCTGAGTGGGCTGCACATGCAAGAGTAGGAATCGGAGAGGGGAGATACTGGTCTGCCATCATGAGATGTCCATGTATGATCCAAGTGTAACACACAGCCAGAGTGAAACCATGAGCTCTTTTCTTCTTCTGAAGGTAGTTCTTGTAATCTGGTCAGCTATTCAATAGAAATGGAGATGTCAAGGTTAAGAGCTGCAATATTTTAAAATGTTGCTGGAGAACCCTCAAAGGCAGCTTGCTTAGAGCAGCATCAGCATATGCATTGCCAAGGCTTACTTCATCTAATGCACCTATGTGAGAAGAACAATGCATCACAGAGATAGTAGCAGTGAGCATAATAGCATATAGTAACTCCAAGATGAGGGGCCCATGAGAAAAGCAAGCTCCAGAGGAGGTAATAAATCTTCAGTGTTTCCAGATCTGACCTGTAGTATGACAAACATTAATTGCATGCCATGAATCAGTATAGACCTCTACACTTTTTCCTGATGTGGGTACATGCTTGAGTGCAATAAGCTTAGCAGGTTGTGCACTTGAAACTGTAGGGAAGGAAAGCACAGAGAATTTTGAACTGGGAGGAAACAGTACATCCTGCAACAAGTTTGCCTACATCACTCCTCATGAAAGAGCTGTCGTAAAAAGGATGAAGTCTGAGTTGAATTGACAAGACAGCAGAGATTCTGGAGTCGGCTGGCATTTCCCTTTTGAAACTTTTTGAAACCAGATACTCAACATCTTGCTTCAGAATTGTAGCTTCTTTGTGTCCTTTATTGGCCAAGGTACACAGTAGATGGAGTGTGTCCTCTTGGTAAGCCTCCAAAGAGGAGGAAGCTACCAGAATATTGTCCACATACTGTACCAAGACTGAGGCACTTTGGACTGTAACAGAACCTGTCTCATTTTAAACACTGAGAGAAAACAGTAGGGGATTCACAGTACCCTTGAGGAAGTCTGGTCCAGGTGTACTGTTGTTTCTGGTAAATAAAGGCAAACAAAGACTATGAAGTGGGGTATATGGGGATAGAGAAGAAGGCAGAACATAGGTTAGTAACAGCAAAATGTGTAGTCTCTGCAGGGATGAAGGTTGGAATACAGAGTTAGCAAGAACTGAGTGACTTGGGATAACAAGAACGTTGATTTTTTCCAAATCTTGGACAAAACTTCAAATTTGTCTTTCTTGTTCACCAAACTTCCCCTCTCTCTTCACATGTGAAATATGTGTGTTACAGGGTGACCTGGCTGATATTAAGACACCTTGCTCCTTTAAGGAGGGAACAGATGCCATCCTCAGCTTCTCAAGCAAGTGGATATTAGGGAACTGGTGGGAACGCCTGATTGTTTTTGCTTTATTTTTTTAACTGGTTCAGCTGCTAGGAGTCTTCTTACATCATTAGAATGGGAAGCCTGCAGATCAGAAGGAACCTGGGAGGGGAGCTCCCAGTCAATGGAGCTGCCTTCACACTGTAGCCCTTCAACAGTTAGCAGCATGACCAGATGATGGTCATGTAGTCTGATGATGTGGAATGTCAAAATACAGCCCATCTAGGGAACAGCAAATTGTGGCTCCTAATTTGTACAACAGATCCATTCCCAGCAGACTCACAGCGGAAGTGGGACTAAGGAGGAAGGCATGTTCCTCGCTTAGTGGGAGAGGAGCACATGAGTGAGTTGGTTCAGATACAGTGCGAGGAGTAATGTTTCCATCCACCTTTGCAGCATTAACTGTCTTATCAAATGTTTTCAAACCTCGGCTTCTGAGGTCTAGATATCGGAGAAGGAAGATCCAGTATCAATTAGGATTTCAAGAGAAATATTGTTGACAAGCAAGGTACAATCAATTTGAGAGACATTATAATCCTCCAAATCTGGATCTACTTGTAGCCCTGCACCACATGGGTGTAAGATAGGGTGTCTGGCATCACCAGTGTAGTTACAGCATATCTGCCTCAGCTAGATTTTGAGCGAGAACTGCTGGTTGGGCTACAGGTGTAGGAGCTGCATTAGGGGGCTCCTAAGTGCCCAAGAGGTCTTTGAGACAATCAGGACGTGGGGGTAGGACTGGTGTAGTAGCACTGGCCACTAAACTTGGGTACAGAAATTTAGGTGCTGCATCTGAAGTGTTAGAGGGGCCCTTACTTTCATTTTCGCCTGATTTCATTTTTTAAATTTGTTCTTCCATCTTTGCATTATTATCCTGTAAGCTAGCTATAATGGATTTCTGCCAGCAATTGTTCACCTTGTCCCACAGAAAGCAAGCATCCATTTGCCTCAGGCAAACTAAGCACACGATTGTGCTTGAGTATAAAGGGTTTCAATGAGCAATGCATTAGGCAGAACCCCACCACCATGCACGGTTTGACAGGCAGGCTGCAAAGATGCAGCACGAGCCAATTCCTTATGTGCACCTGCACCCACACCAATCATGTCATTACAAGTCACAAGTCAGCACTGCAGCATTTTCCACCATCCCCTGCATGGAGCTGTTTCTCCTCTGGCATTGCCACTTCCATCCAGTTTAACCTGGTTCTGTAATCAGGCCTTCTTGCCTGCTAAACCAGGTCAGTCTTCGGTCCCAAATTATTATCACTGAGCAGTTACCACATGGGTTTCCCCTTCACAAGGGTGCCTAGAATCTCCAGTCACAGGTCAGAGTCCCTCTGTGCTAACACCCCAATAAACAGAGAAGAGACAGTCAGCCTGGACCAAACCATCTGCAGTGTAGTTTCTGGTGTATTATTAACAGGAGCAAACTTCTTTGAGCCTGTTTACGCAATGAAAACATAGCAGAACTTAGCATCTCTATCTAACAAAGTGGGGATAACAAAACAGAGAAAATGTAGCAGTAGTCTATTTGGCATGTACTTGTTACTAGAATGAAGACTTCCAGGTCCTAAAGTGTATATTTGATTTACAGTAGTAACTGTACCCATCCATAACACTGTATTTTCCCCGCTGTTTTCAGGTATGCAAGTACCTGGATCTATAAAAGTAGATTAAGGAATGCAAAATAAAACTTAACTTGGTTTTGTTATTACTTCATTTCTTCCAGTCTTGTGATTCTTTCTCTGATTATTTTTTCCTAACTTTTAATTCACCAGGATGTCCTTCCACAAATATCCAGAAATAAAATTTTCAAAAATCAAGCAAGATATTTGAAAAAGAAAGATTTGCATGCATAGTTAATCAAGATACTATAGTCTTAGCCTATTAGTTTAATGATCTACCATTCACCATTAAGTGACACAGCTGACATAACTATTCGTTGTCAAGGACTGAATTGTATTTGCAAATAATTTCCTCCAGCAAAGGCAGTCAGGAACTTTTAATTTACCCAGAAATTGATAAAGAAATATAAAGAGATTAAACTAGATTGTTTTTCTTTGGGAGTTGCCAACTAGTTGATAGGAAAACTATTTGTTCACTCCTCTAAGGTTTTGTAAAAGAAGAAAATAGTTTGAGCGGTTGCAACACTAGGATCAGACTGCAGCTGCAATCTAATTGAGTCTGTCTCCCTCCAGTAGGACGAATTTGTAACCTTTGAGGTTTTTTCTGACAATCAGATGGATCAAGGAAACACACACAGTTTAGCAACTAAAGATGTGTTACAGCAAGAGGAGCTGTCAATTAAAATTTATAGATTTAGCAAGGTACCCCAAAGGAGTTGTCTTTCAGTTTAGGTATGGAGGCAGTTTGAGTAGCTCACTGGTACTGGCGACACTAGGAAAGGAAAAACAGAAACCAACACAAACGCAGTTTTAGTAGCTGCAGAGAAGTACTGACTTGCCTAACAGTCAAGGACTAGATGCAATATCCTGAATAAAGAAATACTGTTCTTTGATTTTCAGAACTCATTTAACCATTGTTAAACTGCTGATTGAAATGGTTAAGCAGAGAACAGTAGTTTCTCTGTCTGATATTGACCATTCTGTATACCATGGCGATTTCTTAGCCGAAACTGTGGTGATCAGAGACCCATTCCCATTATAGTTGACTTTCTTATCACTTGGTATTTTAGTCCTTGCTTAGCTTCCCTGGTGTTACAGGGTCGTCTCTTAAGAATTATAGAATAGAGTGTTGCTATGCTTTAGCACACATCCCTCTGCCCTTCCTTTCATTAGCTTCACCAGCACTTTCTGGAGCCTGGGGCTGAAACAAGAAAATTCAAAAAGCAGAATAGGAGGTACAGGCACCTCTGCCATAATGAGGTGCTAAGGACTCGAGGGATATATTGCTCACTTAATGTTTCTCTGGACATGCATGAGATCGTGCAGTAGGCTTCTGCTGAAGCTCTTCCGTTGTGGAATTTGCAATAGAGTCCTCAGTTTTTATTAACTTCAGGGAGGAGGACACCGAGGGAGAAGCACATATTGAAGCACCTATCTGTAGAGTGTGGAGTACACAAATCAAAGAGAAAATTGGGCTCAGAAAAAAATTTCAACTTCTTTTTACAAATACAAGGTGAGAAACTGGGCAGCTCAGTACCTGACACCATGGTGGAAACAGCCATCAGAAGGCTGCTGTCGTGGGCGGGATGGGAACAGACAGGTGGTTGCACAGGATTGGTCACAAAGACAAATCTTTACATCTTCTCATCAGGAATGAGAGTCATGTATCTCTCCATCTACCTCTTCCAAATGGTCCAAAAGCAACACATATGCCTACTTCTTATTCAGAATTTTTAATTTATACCTAAATGACCAATTCTGGATGGCCTGTGGTAGAGAAAACACATAACTTTAGCAGTCTTACTGATTACTGCCTGTATTAGCTAGAGGAAGGAGACTTGACCTTCTGACTAAATAGATAGATATTAAGTTTTCGCTAGACAACACACAAACTACAAGAGACATGTATCTACTGTAAGTTTCAAGAAAAGTATGATATAAAAAACATCAAATAGATTTTTTTTCACTTTTCATGTCAGAAAAAAAAATCTTACTGTTAGTGAACTGAAGCCAAAATATGCAGCTTTAGGATCTCTTGTGATTTTGCTGAGCTGTAGACAACACCTACATAACTGAGTTGTTTTGCTTCAGGACAAGTTACATCAATCAGCAGTTTCCTTGTTACATTAGAGACCCTTGGCATAACACACAAGTTAAATGCCATTATCCTCCATTCACAAAATTAATCCCTTCCAAGAGTACCTTACAAGCATATGTAATTTAGATTCATGAGAACACTTTGTATAGGACAATTTACTAGAAAACATGCCATTGCAAGTACTGACATTTGCATCTTGAAGCTGCCCAATGAGTAGCAAGGCAGACACTCACTGACTGAGGGGAATAATGTTCCAAATACACCTTCTAATAGGATCTGAATTGCCATGAAGGTGAGAAATGCAGCTGAGACACAGAGGAAAGCAGTGTGGGGTGATGTAATCCTCAAATCCGAGTAGTGTATATAATTCTCCTACCTAGAAGCCCTTTCAAAACACTGGATGGACAAGTAGCTAACAATGGAGCCTCTCTGCAGTGTTTCTTAGCCCTTTCTTGCTTTCTTCCTTTCAGTTCATTGGCTTTGCACAACAGGGCACTTATTGTTGTACAAAGGAGGTCTGAATCCTTTCAGCTGCCCTCCAGTGTACCAGATAAAAGGACTAGACTTTCCCCAAACTGTCACATGCCTGTAAATGCTACAAGTTAACTTATCTGGTAGGAGTTCCTTTGCCCAGGGCTCTCCAAATCCCTACTGTTAATCATTCAGGGTCATTTACATCTCAGTTACTGTAGCTGGCCATAAGCACTGGAAAACCCTACTTCAAATAGGAGGACCCCTTGGCATAGTATACAGCAGCCAGGATGCTAGATTCTAGAAGAAACAGTCATGCTAATCCAAATAAGTACCTCTATTATTAACTGCTACCTGTATGTGGTCATTCTGGGGTTTGTATTCAAAGTTTAAAGAACTACATGAAACTGCTTCATTTCTTCCCCTTGCCTGTCCCTGTAATCCAAGTAAAACCGTAGAGATACAGTAGTATAGCAGATGCAGATTTTTAGGACAGCAATTATTTGTTGAATATTTAAGTGTATCTCATCTATCTAGATGTAGTGCATTTGTGAAATGTGGAAACAAGCTCTATAACTCACGGAGAGTTATAAAGCAGGTATGTTTATTGCAGCTCTGGGTGCAAGGGGGATCGCTCCTCCTAACTTGCACACCGCAAGTCATGATAGACAAAGCTTATATTGCTCTGTTATATACATATGCATTAGTTTTCCTGGAACTAACTATAATACTTGCATCTTAAGTACCCATGCATTTTAAGTCCTTTCTTCCACATAAGGTCATGAGTTGGCCCATCCAGTAATCTTGTCAGTGTATTGCAAGGTGTGTTGGTTTCGACTGGTGTTCTGACTCTTACCTAGATGGAGATGTCCTTAGTTCCTTTGGTCTTGGTTTCGACTGGCGCCTGCTGCTAGTGGGGTACAGACACCCCAAGGATGTTCCCCATCAGGCTTGGGAAGATTACATCCTTGAGTGCATTCTTGCCTGAGGCCCCTTACAACAGTGTCAGTCGTGGGGCTGCTGCCTGTTTGTCCTGGGTGCTTCTGAATGGAACCTCAGGGATCATGGGGTGGTTTGCAGACAGGAGTTTGGTAGTTCTGCAGTGTCCTTATAACTTTGTTTAGACACTTCTTGTCCTGAAGCCCCTCTGACTCCCCCAAAGCAACAAGTTGCAGTCATCGTGCAGGCTGTTCCAGTTATCTTACAGCCCAAGGCTACCTCATTATCCTGGCTAAGTTTTGGCTCCAGGCCCCAGCATTTGTTGAGCTACACTGGAAACGTTTAACTATTTATTCCCTGAATCATTTGTGGTGAGATTCATTTCTTATACCTGCACATCCTCTCTAAGGCATATAAACTCCAGTACTGACAAAGGATCTTATAGCTTAGCTTGTGCTATATCCTTTGCACAGCTGTGTAAGGGACAGCCAGAACTGCTGCATGCCCCAAAGCAGGTGCAGGAGGATATGTTCAGAATAATGACCCAGTGCTTCTTGCAGCTGCTAGCAAAGAGATGACTATAACTGTACTATTTAAAGGGTAGAGCTTTAGTCTTTGAACATATGGAGCAAACAAAAAAAAATTATTTAATCTCAAGCAGGGATAATAGAGGCTCTATCTGTGTCTGGAGAGAAAGGTCACAAGATCTTGTCCATGTGCAGATGCCAAGAAAGTGCTTTACTTGCATTGCTACCTAGGACTGGATGCTGATACGCTGTGTTTTTTCTGCAGCTGCTGCCCCAGTGCAGACCCTTGGCAATACTCGTGGCATGCTTTCCCAATATACCTACTTTAGTATTTAGGTTCCAGCAGATGAAAATGTAAAATCATTGAAAAGACACAAGACCTCATAGAAGACATCTTCCCTTAGTCAGAGTACTGACAAACGTCAGGTCATTTTACAGCAGTAATCTCTCACCTTTGAAGAGTCATCACAGGATTTTAAAGAAATATGAAATGTCCTCACAAAATAAGGCGCTCACTTTTTGCTCTTGACAACGTTTGCTTTCCAAGTCTGCTACCATCTTTACTACATTTAACAAAACAAACATGACATGACATCTTAGGCTTCCAGGCACTTTTAGTTGCCATGTTTGTACATAGTGATTCAAACAGGAATGCATATATGCACACACCAAAACACTACCTCTGTGAGTTATTCCCCTTGTAATTACAGGCAGTCCCTAACAGGCAGAGACAAAATGAATTAGGCCGCATTTTCCAACAAGTACATGCAACAGTGCACATGCCTATTTGAAAAACGGGTCTATAAAGACTTGCAGTTCATTAAAAGAATCCTCTTTCTTCACAATCTTCCCATTCATCACCCTGAGCCTTGTCCTTTTCCTTGTGACTATGTGAAAATCATTTTCATCTGATACGAACACAGGCTACATGCAGGTACACTGAGGGGCTTGCAGTGTTACAGCTCCATCTCTGCCAGGGCATGTGAGGCAGACACAGCAGCAGGGTAAGAGAGGAGAGGGAAGGGAAGGTAGCAGAAAGTACCGCCTTTTAAGCTTCCTTAGACTGAAAGCTGGTAGAAAGACGGCTATTGAAATAAAGCTTTAATAAGAGTCATTCCTTTAAGCTTTACACATTTAACTTCTCAAAAAATAGGGCATCTATATTTTTAAACTCCACAAGTTCTACAGTACACATTTTTGCTGAATCTCTGTCCTTTTGACCCTCTGGGAGATGATAGACTAGTGATGCTCATTACACCACCTGCCTCTCAGGGAAAATCTGTCACCCTCTGTGATTGCTGAGAAGGTTTATACACACTGCTCTAGACCTGAACCTCTGTAAAGCCAGAAGGACTGGAAGACAAAACTTGAGACTTCTTCACAGTTGATTACACAAGGCATTACATGGACACCCAGTAAGGTTATTTAGAAGTACTCACGGAAATAGCTTAGAGTTCATTCCCAACCCCAGGGCTTACCACTGGTTTTAGAAACTGCCGTTAAAAACCTATGCAGTCACAGTGAATTCTTCCCGGTATCTAAAATCAGTGGGCTTTTCATTCACCCTACCAGTATACCAGAATTGCACTAACACAAGCAGACAGATCATACTCCAAACAAATCCTCTTTTGTCTCATTACAGAGATGTAGCAGGGAGGTGTATCTTCCCTATTTGAGATTTCTGGCTGATCACTGGTCCACATGTCCACACTATAAGGCTTAGTGAGGGTAGAGGCATGGCTATTGCAACAGAAGCCTAGAGTCTCTTGAGCCTGGAATACAGGACAATTAGAAACACACCATTTTCCCTGTTTTCCTGGCTTTAGAGCCTAAGAATCAGAATAATCATGTTCAGTGTGTTTCTGTACTGTACAGAACAATGCAATGTAGAAATGTAGAAATGAATGGGCTGGGTACAAAGAAGCAGTAGAGCTACATTGGTTCAGTGCTATACTTGAGCTATTTTACTGAAAAAAACAAATTAATCCACATATATTGGACTAATCCCACATGGGGACACAGTAACTGTTTTGGCTGTTTTATTCTTTACAAAATTCAAAGTGATTGTGACACAAGAAGGTAAAAAAGAATAGATAGGAAATGTGACTAAATTACTCAGTGTAATTTAAAATATATATTTTAAAATATAAATATCCAAGTTTCCAAAGAATATATAACAAAGCTAAAAATTGACTACCAAGGTTGCAAGTTTGGAAAAGTTAAGAAATTCCAGTGTAACCTTAAGTTACCCTCTTTTATTATTAATTAATATTTCACAAGTTGTGTTTTTACTACCGTAATTTTCAGTCCTCTGAAACAAATGCTGCTTAATGATGGCTTTTGAATCTTGTGTTTTCATTGTTTATTTTACTACCCAAACTCTATTTACTACTCATGATTCAAACCGTTTTCTTAAGACAAGCCTATTTTCCTCTTGGCCTTTTCAAGAGCTCTTACCATTATAGTTTGTGAGAGTGAATTATTCTGTGAATGATTTTCTAATGTCTGCCATGTGAGGTTTGAGGCTGTCAAAATTTTAGCAACTGAGAAGACAAACACAGGCATTACGAGTAAAACCTTTAACTCATATTGAGTATTCAATTTCAGAAAATCATGGTTAGTAAGGCCTAGGACTAATTTTGGTTTACATTAACTTTCCAGACTTAGTCAGGAACTCTGTCCCTCAGAATCAGGGATAGATTCCAGTTCTAGAAGAATTCATTTCCTTTAATTGAGGCCTCACTTCTTGCTTTTCCTCTTACCATGTGTCTAATTCACAAACTACCACATTCTAATATTTCATCATCTGAAGAAGGGATCCTATAGAAAACAGTCATCTTTCCTTGAATGACCTTAACCCATTTCAGAGCAAACCTACTCAGCATGCTATATTATGCAGGAACCTTGCAGAAGAAATCACTAGTAATCAAGGCAAGACTGCCTTGTCAATTGAAAATAATGAGGCTTTCTCAGACAATCTCAATCCTGTCATTTCCTAAAATCTGAGCAGTTGACTTTGCAATCAAAATAAAGTTCTTTTAAAATTTTTGTGTGCGCCATGTCCTATGTGTGATCATATATCAACTCTTCACCAGCACAGTTAGCCTTATTATATCTTCTTCAGACTCAGGGAATTATAGTAGACTTTTTAGGCCATAATGAGAAAATAAGGAGGTATTTACAGTTCTGATACCAGAGGAAAGGTGAGACCTGATTCTTGCAAACTTCATACTATGACAGAGGAATATGGTCTTGTCAGCAGGAGTTTCCTTTCAATTTTTTTGCAATGTAAGCTGTTTTGTTCCACCGTGCCTTTGTTACTCCTCATGTCACTTGCCCACCTTGGCCTTCTGTTCCCAATCTCCTCACCTAACAATTTTAAGTCTCCTTTCCTTCATAAAGGATGTCTTACCTCATCTTATTTCCACATGCTGCTTTTTTTATTTCCACAAATCATCACTCATTCTCTCTGATTCCTACTCCAGCCTTTCTACTCCAACTTCTTAGTCAAACTCTGCCTCAGCTTCACATCCACAAACTGAGATCCACATTTCAATTCTTTTGGACATTCCTGCCTCCGCCTCAGTTGCCAGTCCCAGCTTCCTTTCTTACTCCCTCAATCTACAATAGCTGTTCCTATCTACCCTGTTCAAGTCCTACTCATGTCCCTCTGAATTCAAATCAGGCAGGGTCCTCCTAAAGCAAACATCCCTAAAGGCAACTGGTTGACAATATAAGGGAGAGGTTGTCTTTGCTGTTACTTACATCAATTGTTTCTGCTCCTGCCTGCAGCAGCCCACAGCTGTAACTGCACTGAAAATCCTGCTAAACTCTGAAAATGTCGGGAATGGAACATACTCAAGTAAATGAATCTATGAGATACAGAACTGCAAAACTGGTAAAATTGTACTGAGCAAGGACAAACTGTCTTTTATGTGGGGACCTAGGCGACCAAATTTATAGAAGACAAAAGGCTACTGGCTGGCATAACCACCTCTTCACTCTTATACCTCCTAGCCAGGTCCTTTCTCTAACTCATGGTGGGGCTGCAGTTTTCCAAAGAAAAACATTAGTTAACCCTTAGTTAGGAATTCATAGATGTGAGAGTATGAAGCCTGATGCTCTTCAGAGATGGAGCTGTGGATGAGCTTACACAGAAGAAAGTGCAATATGGACTCAGTTTTAGCAGGAACAAATTCAAGTACAATCTATATATTTAAATGTGATGATAAAATCTCAAAATCAAGTATGAGACGTTTTCAGTTGAACATAAAGGATATAGATGAAGAGTTATAATCCTGAAAACTTGTGAGATATTTCAACTTAATTCCAGTTTAACAAGATTTCATTTAGCTAGTTCACTGTTGCTGGGTTTTTGTTTATCGGAGCAAGGGGGCTTTTGGTTTTTTGGTTGGATTTTTTTGTCCAGTCTGCATAGCCATTGTATCTTTATATTTTTCTGAGCTAGTTGAAGAGTTGCCCTTTACAGTCACTGGAGTGGAAAGAGCCCTGTTTGGGTGCAATTCATCTGAGCTACACTGGATTTATACTTTTAGATGAGAGGAATTGTTTTTGTTTTCCTCTGTGCTGTACAAAAGAAGCTTAGGTCATTTCTCTCCAAGATACACAAGGTCCCCATCTTTTGTAGTTTTTAACAAATTCTCTTATTCACATCTGTGTGTGTTTTCCACTTGTTGTGTGACCGAGTCAAAGTCATACATGTGTAACTGTAGAAACTGAATTCTAGTTTCAAATGCACTGGGCTGCTTCTTGGAATCCTTTATAAGCTCTTAAAGCTGATAAATGGCAACAACAGCTTGTGATTTTGGCCAGGCAGTTTGTGCCCTCTTTGGGCTTTGCTCAGATAAAGCGAGAGGAACACAAAGCACTTCTATAGCTGCTAGGCTGAAGTGTAATGTCCTCGGTGAGGTGAAATGCTTTACTCCACCTTTAGATAAAGGTGTATTGAAAGAATGGAGCTTTTTGCCCAGATATCCCAACCCTTTAATAGAGTGGAAATAGTCCCTGAGCATGTGGACAATCTTTTGTAGGTTTTGCTTTTCCATAAACACCTGAATATGCAAGACACAATCTGGCCTTAAGTACATCTCTCTGTAAATATACTCTGGAAAAAAAAAAGCACAATATTGGAGTTTGAAAAATAATTTGCAGGCCTGAAGCCATAAAATTTCCACTTGTAAACATCTCTCTTTGAATCACTGCTTTAGGAGTACTTTTGTCTGCTTAAGAAGTTTTGAAACAAATATGCAGGCAGAAGGGGTGAAGTATTATTTGTCCCTTGGTGAATCCTCAAAGGAAATCAGACAAAGGAATAAAGTTTTGTAGCAGATGAAAAATTCCCCTACCTTTTATTTTCTCCCTGTTTGTATCTGGTTCTGTTGATACTTGAGACCTCTTATGCATTCACAACAACATTTCTCAATTTAGTGAGCATGCCATGGCAATTGATTTAGACAATGCAATAGCTGTGACAGCAATCGGGAGGCTCTCCAAATTTAAAAAGTAACAGGACACGCAAAATTGAAGCCTACTGACTGTTTTTGTGATAATTGAATTTCATTGAGTTTTAGCAGTGAGAAATGAGCAATAAAAGGGCTGTTTCCAGCCACAGTTCCAGGAAATGGCTAGGGCAGCATGCATCAGAAAAATATACGTCGAACATTTTCATGCAGAAATCATCTGAGTTACTGATTCAGCCCAAGAAGCTTCTTTCCTTCTTAGCTACAAAAATAATTTCAAAATAGAATAGGCAAGCCTTTGAGATAAAGAATTAAAGATAAAAAAGGGTGAATAATTTTGTATAGCTCCAGGACTGCAAATTTGCTGTGTGAGCAATTTAAATATATTCCATCTTGAACAGTTATTGTAAATGAGGGCCTCTTTTATTGCAGTTTTTCCAGAACAGTTCCTGAGGAAAGCTGTTTTCCTGGTGCTTAAAAACTTAATTTTTCACAACTGAAAATGTGCATTGGCTTTTTATGACGTTTGAACTAGCTGCTCTTGGAGTGATTGCATTTCTGGGGTCACCTTTGAGGTCTTGTTTTCAATAACAACAGTAGTTCTCTCTTTTCTTAATGTAACTCCAATTCACTCTACTGACACTCAGCACTGGTTTGAGAACAGCCTTCGCACCTTCAGAAATGGCAGGTTAAAGATTTGCACAGAATCTTTTATTCTCTGTGGAAAACAACAGAGCTTCATAACACACTGTCCAATTGGTCTGCGTTTCTGTTGGTGGAGTCCAGGCACGGTTAATCTAGACTGGATACAAACATCTCTGTGACTGTTCCTTTGATTACAAGAAATGTTTTCTCCCTCTTTACAGCAGTTCCAGCCTTAAACAACAACTCCTTCTATGTAAAGGAGTTCTTCAGAAACGGAGGTCTCTTCCCTCTTTTTTATTGACTTCCATGCAGATTTCCTGAGTTCAATAGCTTAAAAGCTTAATGAACATGTGATACAGACCCTAATCAAAATCCAAATAAAATAATGTTTGCCTCTTCAGACGTCTGACTGGTTTTACAATAAGGATTTTAACGATTGGTGAAACTGCAGGTAAGTGTTGTCTCAGAACTTAGCCGTATAATGAGGGTGCACTCACAGCACCTAAAGGGCAGCAATAGGACATCTGTGTTTTGCATTGACATTCGGTCCACTGGAGGCCATAAGCTTCAGTAAGACTGTCAAGGGTCAAGATAGGTACCACTGACTGTAAACTCGAATATATAAAAGAATAGTGTTAAAGTGAATTGACAAATAACTTTTTTTATTGCATCTGCCTGCTACTTGAGACATGCTGTATAACGAAAGATTTATATGGTTCTCAGAATGAAACAAATTAAGCTCAGCTACTTTTTATCACTTTTAACAAACAATGGTTGCATAGAAAGGCTTAAAAAGAATAAGGCTAGCTGAGAGGGTTTTTTTCTGAATAATTGCTGACTAATCTATTTTAATATCTATCTTTTATGTATTCATAGATTCTACTCTGTTACCTTGAAGAGGGGGGAAGAACTGATGAGAATTTAAATATAATTCATGGTAATAGATTTGGGGCAAAACTTAATCAACTCAGTACATTCCTTCTGCATAAATAAATTTATTTTTGTCCATCGGATAAGCTAGATATGTATTGTACAGATAGAACTGTAATCATAAAAAAAAAAAAGAAGAAGAAGAAAAAAAGACTTACACAGCCACTCTTCGATTTTTCCCATGGAACTTTTACACAGGAGTCAGTGCATAGCAGAGCTGCCGGATTCAAAAATAGAAACACCTTCATTACTCATTCATGCAAAGGGAATGAGGCAAATGTGGGTGAATTTACAGTTGGACATGAAAATCCAATAAGAGAACAGAGGAACAACAATGGCAGCATAGGGAACCATAAACTAGTGTTGATTGGCATTTACCATTACTTTGTATTCTGTGTGTAATACAGCTGATGAGGCACTGGGAAAAAATGTGTGTTTGTGAGGCAGTGCTCAGAATTACTCTGCCACCATGCCAAGGACCTGGTGAATTGAGGAAGGGTGACAATTGCCAGCTTTTTGCTCAAACACAGAATCTGACTTTGAGGGATCAGCTTCCCTCTGTCATAATGAAAAATAGAGATCCACAATGGTACATTTCAAGAAACACAGGGAATGTAAATGTAAGCCAGCTGGGAGAAAGAAGAAAACATATCAGATATTTTTTATGGTGTAAAAGCTGAAATAAGCTATAAATGCAAATATCTTTCTGTCACGGTAACTTTGGAGGGCACGCTTAAAGTGTAACAGAAATGCAAGAAATTGAAGGCATGAATTACTTCTAAATTCTGCACAGAAAGCGGACTCTAGTCATCCCCCACACCTTTCGTTCTCTCTTTTCAGGATAGGTTAACGTGGAAAAAATCAATAGGCTATTAAAATATTTCAAAGATGTATTTCAGACCAGTTGTGTAGATGTATTCTTATCTACTGGCAATGCACATGTCTGTCAAGCAATGACAAGACTCTTTAGGAGAACTTTTTAAATATTATAATAAATAGTAGACCATACTTCTCTGTAAATGTCAAGAGTACGAGCAAAAACCTGCAGGGAAGGTTTGTTTTCTGTTTTTGGTTTGTTTTTTTTTTTTCTGAGTCTGCCCCTTTTGGCTTGCTCAGAGCACAGGTGCACAAGGCAGGAAGGTTTCCTTGCATGCTGAAGAGAAGCAGGCTGCTGCACTAAAGACTCGCCGTGGTGCTGCTGGGTACTTGCTGAGATACCCGAGGCTTTAATGGACAAAGCTGACAGCCCAAAGCAGCTCTGTATGTTGTTCCTTTTCAATAGAATAAACCATAAAGCAACATACATATGCCAGCTGCACTTGTGCTTTTGTTTGTGGCTTGTTAGATCTGAAGGAAAAGCCTATTTCCTTGTAAGGTGCATCTCATCACCGATTACTTAATTTTCAGTGTCCAATATTCATTATAGAGTGTGACTAAAAAGGAAGTACTGATGCTGTATTTAGACATTTTGTTAGCTAGACAGTGAGATTTGTGGAATGAAACTGGTTTGTTGAATAACAGTAACTACAAGATGAATGCCAGGAGAGTCAGGACTGGGAATCAACTTTGCCACTGACTCGCAGAGTAGCCATGGTCACATCACTCAGGGATTAGATCCCGGTCCCAATTATAACTTTTAATATTGTAAACCAATAAGACATGTCTTTCAATATGCAAAAAAAAAAAAAAAAAAAAGAAAGGATTAAATCAGAATCTGGCTGTTAAGTGACTCAGAATCCTTCTTTAAGTACTTCACCAGTTATGCCAGGATAATGGTATTTACTCACCTTAAAAGGAAGGTCTGTCAAGAACAAATCTACCCGGCTTGATTTATACAGTGCTGAGCATTATTGCAATGATGAGACTAAAATGGTAACAGCAGCTTTACTTGCCACCTTTACCTCTGTTGTGTGAAGGTTAACATATGGTTAGTGGTACTATATACAGTTTGGATACACTGTGGATTGGAGACTAAAGAACACCTGTTCAGCATTTTTGAAGAATCAACTACGTCAGAAAGCAGGCTGAATATTTGGCAGCTCCATAGGGAAAAGGTGACTATTCACTTCCTCTTTATGTTTTCATATCATTTTGTTACATTTCTTAAGTCGTTTTGTCTTGTCTTGCTATGCAAATGATCCTTCCATCTGCACTGCAGTGTTTTATTGCTGTTGGTTTGTAAATGATCCTAGGTAAATGTGAATTATCACATTATATGTTTCTATAGATCAGTTCATGGAGTGGATCAGTTATTGCACAAAAATCTATTGCTTGCATAGAGAGATGGTTTAGTTAAACCTGACCAAGAGTTTTATTGCTCTATTTGCATAACAATCCCTATCCAGCCTGCATAGCAAAAGAGCATCAGTTTCTCCTGGACTGTTTGTCTAACAAACAATCCTGTTCTGGAGAAGTAATTCCCAAACACCCACAATGGTTATTACTTGCACTCTGTGTGTGTGTGTGTGTGTGTGTCCTGGTAGACTCTAAGTGAGCAGTTGTATCAAAAGTATGGTGGAGTTACAAAGAGCAGAATATGGCCCTCTCAAAAATGTTTGCTCTTTTTATAATGTTCTTCCAAAGTTAACCCATGTCTACTTTACAATATTAGTTTTAATTAAAGCAATGACATAAATTAGGTTTGCACAATGTTAAACTATGTGAAGTGTCTGAGAGGAGGTGTCCTTATGAGGTTTCTCTCTTATTTCTCTATTGATCCTTGAAATCCATTCAGACATGCAGCGATTCCCAGGGAACTTGAAGAGGATACAGTGCAAAAAGAAGCAGGGCCTCTGCCAGTCCACCTCACTACCACATGTCATAAAGAAGTCCTTATGCACCCGGCACTTCTGCAATGGAATATATCAACTTGAAAAAGTCTGGGATCACACACTGTTTGTGAAAATATGGATAACCAAAATCCTGCACCTGTTTTTCACCCTGTCAGGTAATCCTGTTCAGAGAGTATCCAATGTCAAATAAAGGCCAGTGCAAACAACAGACAATCTACTGCTCTTAAAGGCAGCTTTATTGGCAGATACTTCAGAAAAGGAGCCAAAGAATATCTTCTTCTATAACCTAACTATAGTATCCAAAGATGAAGAACAAAAAACATTTGTCCAAGGAAAGGTGCAAACAGAAGTATAAGGATCAAAAAATAATAAATACTGTGAATTGGACTACTGAGCATGGCTTGATCAGTGAGGCTGAAGAGCCCTGCATCTGTAATTAATCTGTCTTCATGACTGCCTGCTTCTTTGAATAGGAGTAGTCCAGCTTCTATGCAATGGTGTTAACCTGAGCATGACAACACAGGATGCCAGACGGAAGCTCCAATTCTTCTTTAAAAAAAACAAACAAAAACAACAGACCCTATCTAAACCTCCCCTGATGCAGCTTGAGGCCATTTCCTCTTGTCCTATCGCTACAAACACCCACCTCACTACAACCTCCATTCAGGCAGTTGTAAAGAGTGATAAGGTCTCCCCTCAGCCTCCTTTTCCCCAGACTAAACAACCCCAGCTCCCTCAGTCACTCCTCATAAGACCTGCTCTCCAGGCTTCATTGCCCTTCTCTGGACATGCACCAGCAACTCAATGTGCCTCCTGTAGTGAGGGGCCCAAAACTGAACACAATATTCAAGGTGTGGCCTCACCAGTGCCGAGTACAGGGGCACTACCACTTCCCTACTGCTGCTGGCCACACTATTCCTGACACAAGCCAGGATGCTTTGAGCCACCTGCTGGCTCATGTTCAGCCGGCTGTCAACCAACACCCCCAGGTTCTTTTCCGCCAGACAGCTTTCCAACCACTCTTCCCCAAGCCTGTAGTGTTGCATGGGGTTGTTGTGACCCAAGTGCAGGACTCGGCACTTGGCTTTGTTAAACCTCATACAATTGGCCGTGTCCCATCAATCCAGCCTTTCCAGGTCCCTCTGCAGAGAATTCCTACCCTAAAGCAGACCAACATTCTCGTCCCATTCTAGTGTCATCTGCCAACTTACTGTGGGTGCACTCAACCCCCTCGTCCAGATCATTGATAAAGATATTGAACAAAACTGGGCCCAACACCGAGCCCTGGGGAACACCACTTGCCACCAACTGCCAACTGGATTTAGCTCCGGTCACCACAACTCTCTCAGCTTGGCCATCCAGCTAGTTTCTAACCCAATGAAGAGTACACCTGTCTAAGCCATGAGCTTCCCTCCTAGAGCCTTCTCTCCTAGAGCCTTCTCTAGGAGGATGCTGAGGGAGGCAGTGTCAAAGGCTTTACTAAAGTCCAGGTAGACAACATCCACAGCCTTTCCCTCATCCACTAGGTGGGTCACCTGGTCATAGAAGGAGGTCAGATTGATCAGGCAGGATTTGCTTTTCATGAAGGCATGCTGGCTGGGCCTGATCCCCTGGTTGCCCTGCACCTGCCTTGGGAGCTCACTCAAGATGACCCGCTCTGTAATCATCCCCTGTACCAAGGTCAGGCTGAGTGTCCTGTAGTTCCCCGGATCCTCCTTCTGGCCCTTCTTGTAGACGGGTGCCATGTCGGCAAACCTCCAGTCATCTGGGACCTCCCCTGTTAGCCAGGACTGCTGGTAAAGGATGGAGAGTGACTTGGCAAGCTCCTCTGCCAGCTCCCTCACTGCTCTCTGGTGGATCTCATCCAGCCCCATAGACTTGTGAGTGTCCAGGTGAAGCAGCAGGTCGTAAACTGCTTTCTCCTGGATTATGGGTGGTTTATTCTGCTCCTCGTCCCTGCCTTCCAGCTCAGGGGGCTGAATACCCTGGGGATAACTGGTCTTACCATTAAAGACTGAGGCAAAGAAGGCATTTAATACCTCAGCCTTTTCATCATCCTCGGTTGCAGTGTTCCCCTCCGCACCCAATAGAGGATGGAGATTCTCTTTGGTTCTCTTTTTGTTGTTGATATATTTGTAAAAAACATTTTTGTTATCCCTTACAGCAGTGGCCAGGCTGAGTTCTAGCTGGCCTTTTGCTTGCCTAGTTTTCTCCCTGCAGGACCTAATGAGGTCTCTGTACTCTTCTTGTGTTACCTGTCCCTGTCCCTTCTTCCAAAAGTGCTAAACTCTCCTTTTTTCCCCAGTACCTGCAAAAGCTCCCTGTTCAGCCAAACTGGTCGTCCTCCCTGCTAGTTCATCCTGTGGCACCTGGCAACAGCCTGCTCCTGTGTCTGCAAGACTTCCCTCTTGAAGAAAGCCCAGCCTTCCTAGACTCCTTTGCCCTTCAGGACTTCCTCCCAAGGGACTCTCCCAACCTGTGTCCTGAATAGGCCAAAGTCTGACCTCCAGAAGTCCATGGTAGTGGTTCTGCTGACCCCCCTTCTTACATTTCCAAGAACTGAGAGCTCTATCATATTCACGCTCGCTAAGCCCAAGATGGCCTCCGACCACCACATCTCCCACCAGTCCTTCTCTGTTTGTGAACAGGAGGCCAAGTGAGGCACCTCCCCTGGGAGGCTCACTTACCAGCTGTGTCAGGAAGTTATCTTCCACACACTCCAGGAACCTCCTAGACTGTTTCCTCTCAGCTATGTTGTATTTCCAGCAGATGTCCAGTAAGTTGAAGTCCCTCATGAAAACAGAGGATAGCAATTGTGAGACTTCTGCCAGCTGCTTGTATAATGCCTCATCTACCTTGTCATCTTGCTTGAGTTGTCTATAACAGACCCACAGCAGAATATCTGCCTTGTTGGCCTTCTCTCTCATCCTTACCCATAAGCACTCGATGTCATCCTCACAATCACTAAGCTCTATACAATCGAAACATCCCCTAACATACAGAGCCATCCCACCACCTCTCCTTCCTGCCTATCCCTTCTGAAGTAGTAATCTAAATAGTAATCTAATCTATAATATAATGATATAATAATATAATATAAAATATAAAATTATAAATAGAGAGAGAAATATCAAACTATAATAATATAAAATCAGATAATCTAATCAATTAGGTACTCTAGTCTATGATATTATAATATTAAATTAGATAGTAATCTAATATGTGAATGTAAAGCATGCTGTATTGGCTGCTCCTAAGACTGTAGGAGGAGAATTAGACCATTGTCCCTGCTGTGAAACCCACCAAGGTGCTTCAAGGATTGTCCCCTCTTTGTGCCGAGCAAACTTATGGGGTTAAAGCCTAAGGGGATAAAAGATTTATTGTAGGATGCAAGAGGAAGAGAATTTGGAGATTGAGTGAAGATTATTATTGGATGTATAGGGGAAGGGCTGAAGGTGGGAAAAGGAGGGATCTAGATGGACTGCCAAGGGGAACAAGTGTAGGTAAAACAGAGGGAAAATGGGATACAAGAGGCTGTCTGAGTGTAAACAGGCAGCTAAGCCCTGCGCTTGATTACCATGGTCTATCCTGTATTCCTATTGCATCTTACTTCTAATTATCTTAGGTGTGGATGTGCTCTGTATTGTGAGTTGGTGTGTGAGTGCTAGAGGACATTAAGTTGGACTAGGTGGTGAGGAGGATAAGAAACAGTGTTGTGAAAAGTCACAGGCCTAAAGGGTCTGGAAGTCAGAGAGTCAGCAGCTGCAAGAGGCTCGGGTCTGTGGGCAAGCTACTGCACAGACTGAGTGTCAGAAAGACGGAGCAGGATGAGGCTAGCATCTGCAAAGACCCAAAGACTGGATAAGGGGTCTTAGGTCCAGGTATGGATGCTAGACAGACTTAGAGACTTAAAGTCCATGGGGATCATTCAATGGTCTTAAATTCACTTGTGCTGTAATCTGTGTCTGTGAAGTACTGAAAGGTATTGTAAAATGAATTGCATACATAGTTTATAGATTTATATTGGTACACGTGATAATGTAGAATGGAATAAAAAAATAATTGAGAACAAGAGTCAGTTTAATAATGGATATGTGCCAGTGTTGTCCCATGGTAGAAAGGACCCTAAATGTTTGTAAAAGTGACTAATGTCCAGTGCTTAGAATGGTTTCTAATTTAGTTTAATAAGTTACATTATAAAGAGCTTTGGATATATATAAATAATGAATATTGTGCCCAAAGCAGGATTTAGATGAAATTTAGGTGCTTAAGTGAACTATTCACCTGAAAAATCCCCATCCAGCTCTGTTCTCAACCTGCAGACCATGAATTGCCAAGATACTTCTCTTTTTAAATTACTCTTCACATGCAAAAGTTCTGCATTTTCAAGACACCTCATCTTTACTGTGGCTGAACAGCTAGGAGTTATTTGAGCTAAAAGTTCATCTGGGATCGAGAAATTGCATCATTTAATTTAAGGCCTTTGAGTAACTCCATCTAGGTACAGCTCTTAGAAGAGGCTTCACCCTAGCGCTAATGTTTTCTTTAAGGGATAGACTGATGGGGATTTTTTTTTATTTTATTAAGTAAATAGTGATTGGGTAGAATGCATTAATTGTCTGTGGAGCAGGAAGCAGGGTAGCCAGAGCATGTTTCATCTTTGGTCCAGCAACTCTTAAACTGGTCAGTAAGAGCTGACAACACCCTAGTGGAAAAGCCTTTCTGCTTTGTGTTATGTCTGTCTTTGGAGCTGTGACAGTTGTGTACTTGAGATCCTCTGGCAGGTGATAGTGTTAAGCCTGATCCTCCCTTTTGTGAGTGGCCTAAACACTAGGTTACTGGGCTTGGGGAGGGAGAAATGTCAATCATACCTAAGCTTAGCATGCAGTAATGCAAAAGCATGTGGTACCTATATCCTTTTGTGTATCTAGCCTATTAATCATTCACAGCACAGTAATACTGCTAAGATCTTTTTCCACACCAGGGCAGTAAAATCAGAAGCTTGTGCTTGTTATAGACCCAGAGTAAACATGTCAATTGCTCTTGCATTCAATGTCTACTGAAAATAATAATGATAGCTAAACAAGCAGACCAATATTATCTGACAATGGCACGGTGGTTTGGTTGGATGACTCATTGTGCCACCACTGTCTGAAGATTCCTTTGCACTAAAATTAGATCACGCAGTTCATGATCTACCCTGGGAGTAAAGATTAGAATCCACTCATTCAAACTTTTTAATCTATCCTGTTTGTGTGCATCATCAGAGTCTTTGTTAGAGAACTGTTGTTTGCAGATGGTTGCACTTGCAGAGCAGAAAGAGCAGGACCTGAAGATAATGACATCTAATTTCCCAGCCACTCCATAAACCTCGATTTAGCATTTCAGCAGAACAGATTTGTACCAACTAAAGCTAAATAAACAATATTCCCAGATTAACAGCATAAAAATAAGTGCTGTGGCTCTGTTTACTTTTTTTTGGAGTAGAAGTGTTTTATGATGATGCTAAATTTTTGTGTCTAAAGCACCAGCTTTGCTGTTGTTCTTCCCAATTTCAGTCTCTGTAAACACAGAGTAACACTGACCTGTACATCAGACTTTACTCGGTACATGCACTTATATTTTCTTAAGTGATGTGGGGACAGATGTTTGTTATTAACAACACAGAAAATACTAAGCAATTTCCGTATGACGCATCTTCAATCACTCCTGAGCAGAATATTAAAAAAGACAATATTCAGCAAGGCTTTAATGAAGTGTACTGGAAGAAGATCCGTGTAGTGATGGGCATAGGTGGACACATAACTCTAGACTTAGCCACTCAAATTTAGGCTTTTCTTACAGTTTTATTTCTCTTGAATGAGTTCTTAAAATGCATAGTAATCCTCTGCTGAAATCCCAAAAAACATGGACTAGAGTGATAGATGTGTGTTATAATGATCCAACACATGAAAAGCACTTCATGTTAAGCAAATAACTTATTTAAAAACCACTTCAGCAGAAAGCTGTGTAATATTGATAGGCAACATTAGAAGCATCCAGTTGCCAATAGAACTGCATTCACAAGCAATGACTAAATACAGTGAAGTAAAGGTCTCTGAAAATAATTATTAGTGCAGTAATCCAAAGCTCCAACTAAGTTTAAGAGCACAGTTGCAGTAATCTGCAGTTCCTAAACTGTTTCACTGACCCCAGTCAAGCTATTTGATATTTACCAGGCTGGGTAAATCACAAATGCAAACATTTTCTACAGCGGCCGGGGATTGCGGCTGTGCTAACCGATGACTGTCATACTTCCTTATGATTATTTTCAGAGATTTGCTGGAAGCACATATCTGGCAGTGAAGCAAGCACCCCTGGAAAACAGATTCATATAGGCATTATGGTCATGAAAGAACTGTAAATTATCAATCCTGCAGTCTTTGATCGCATGAATCATTATGGTTTTTTATGTTTTTACATAGGTGCTCATCAAATACCTGAACCTAATTCAAATTTACTGTGGCTTTAATAACATTAATTACATAATAATTTCTTTTAATATATCTCTGAAACTAATACAAATTATGGCAATACAGCCAAAGAAAATAGCCTGCCTTTTTGAAACAGCTTTGGTTTATATGGTGACTTCATGTTCATTTATATGTTGTCTTAATGTACAAATCACCTTGTTTTATATGAGAGAGGTAAACCTGAGAGGAATTGCACATTCCTTTTTTTAAGAAATGGTTTAAAATGGCTCAATTTTTGCTCTTAATCTGCTACACACTGAAGAGGTCAATTTCCCAGATATAATTCATTTTCTGCCAGAGAGTAATTCATATTTGTGCATTCCAGCATTTGCTCTGTAAACATATATATATATATATCACACTAGTCCGTTAGGAAGTCAGCAGAGGCAAGCCAGCTGAGAATTAGGATCAACATGCTATTTCTGGTCAATTTGTTCTGGCAGCAAAATATTTGATAAATTTAAAGTTGCATTGTAATTTCATTTATATTTTTCCTCCCTGTACATTCTCTTTTCCAGGCCACAGACTGAGATGTTTTTCAGCTACTCAATTTTTCTTGGATTGATATCTTAATTTGGGGAATGAGAATAAGCAGGAGGATAATAGAAACCTGATCCTTTTAAGCAGGGTTAGCCAAACCAAATCATTCCAATATTTCTAACTAACTGTCTATTAAACAAGGATTTTTTAAAGAATGATTAAAAGACACAGTTTCACTTGGAAAAGAGTTCAAAGAATACCAGTGTTACATGCTGTTAATTTCACACAATATTGATTGTATAACACATTTGTGGTCAAGGTATCTCACAAAAAAGCAATTTTAAAGTGCGACTTTCCTGATGAAACAGACTTTGGCCGTTGGAATTCTGCTTGAGGTTTGCTGGAAGATTGTTGGCAGATCTTCAGCTTGGGCATATTGTTAGAGTTTCTCATTCTGATGGTTAATTTTGTTGCTGTGCAAGTGAGCATGATAATTAACCAAGAATGCAAACAGACCAACATTGTTTTCCAAGATATTATTGGACTGCTTTTTAAGATATCAGAATAGTGCAAACTGTGATTGAGCACTCACTGTAATATTAGCTAGTTGATAAACATTCTCAGATTAGCTAGTATTTCATGTATTTCAGAAAGCTTTTGACTATTGTCGAACAGCTTTTCTTTGTGTGAACAGTACAGGTGGATCACCTCCAAAACAACACTATCAATGTAAAACACTCAAGTTTTATATTGATAATCACAATGTACAGTGTGCAACTTTTATTTCAGATTTTTTTCCTTAAGCCACTTCATGTTCTGGTGTAGAAACATAAATCTTTATTAAGCTTTGAAAATATTATGCATATAGTTTTTGCTATTCCCATCTATTCTAGCTCCTTTTTCTTTTCTCTTTTCAGCTTCAAACAAAGGGCCATGACTACTATTAAGAAGTCAATGACTCTGGAGTCACAGTTACCACTGAGAATCATTGCTAAAGCTGGATCTTCTGATATGTAATTTAACTCAGTAATTTGCTCTCAACAAGTCAGCTGCCCAAAGCAAATATAAGTAATTGTTGTAAAATAAAATGCAGAATACAAAGACCTTGTATTTTCTAAATACTTTTTTAGTTATACTTTTGCAGAAACCCTCTGCTTTCCTTCTAGTCTCAGAAGAATTGCTAGTAATACTAAGAGAGCTGTTTGGTATTTTTCAAATACACTGAGATTGGGTGGTTTGTTGAATTTTATTTCGAGTGAGAACATTCGAAACTCTGACATACATACCTCTAATTACAACTGTGCTACAGACATTGGGTTAGAGAATTCCACCTATGGACAACAGATATGGAGTCATGCATGAAGACAGATACCGTTCTCACCCAATTATGTTGCAGGCTTCTCAATCTTACTATTTAATTATAAGGGCACTAACTTTACACCTGCATCATTCAGTATCTTGTAGAGTAAGCCTATCCTATACAGCATTTGGTAGTGGTTATATTGGTTTCAAATGCTGTTACCATGTGTCATGCTGTACAAAACCAACACTAGCAAGACAAAGGATGTAAATCTCTCTGACAATTTGACCTCTAAATATATTTTGGCTTTACTTCTGAGGACGTCAGTGGGATTCAACACCAGAGAGCCATTAAACTCATCTTAAAACAAGGTTCAACACATGTAAGCTAAATTACCTTCTGGAGACTCTGACCACTCTCCTTTCACTATAGAGGAAGACTAGATAACTAGCTTGGACAAGACATCTACAGTGGGATTTGCCCACTGTAACACAGATATCAGAAAGCTAGGCATCTAAACTACTGACCTAATGATCACTTTTAAAGTTATAGTTCACTTTTATTTTTTAACAATTAATAAAATATCACATCAACCTCATTAGTAAAATGGGGATTTTCAAAAAACCCAAGAGTGAATTAGGCTGACAATATAAATGAAACTAAAAGTACAAAAAGAAGGTAAAAATTATACTCAAGTTACTTTAAAAAAATATTATTCAACAAAAGAAAAACCAGTTTGGAGTGTTTTCAGCTCTTGATATGAGAGAAAACCACAGTGGGAAAGAGAATGAAAAAAAAGAAAAAGAAAAAATCTACAGAGACGGGGACTCGCTAAAATGAATCTTTTTTTCAAGATTGTTCTAAGAAGAAATAGTCATATAGCTAAGCTTATTGGATCAAGGTGCAGTTTTGGGCCCCTCACTACAAGAAGGACATCGAGGTGCTGGAGCGTGTCCAGAGAAGGGCAACCAAGTTGGTGCAGGGTCTAGAGAACAAGTCTTATGAGGAGCAGCTGAGGGAGCTGGGGTTGTTTAGCCTGGAGAAGAGGAGGCTGAGGGGAGACCTTATCGCTCTCTACAACTACCTGAAAGGAGGTTGTAGCGAGGCAGGGGTCAGTCTATTCTCCCTAGTAACAAGTGATAGGACGAGAGGAAACGGCCTCAAGCTGCACCAGGGGAGGTTTAGGTTGGATATAAGAAAAAACTTTTTCACCAAAAGGGTTGTCAGGCATTGGAACAGGCTGCCAAGGGAGGTGGTGGAGTCTCCATCCCTGGAGGTATTTAAAAGAAGGGTAGATGTGGTGCTTGAGGATATGGTTTAGTGGTGGACTTGGCAGTGATAGGTTAGCAGTTGGCCTCGACGATCTTAAGGGTCTTTTCCAACTTTAACGATTCTATGATTCTAAGGACCTGATGCTGTGGGTGCAAAAGTGTCCAATATGGGAAAATAAAAGACACTTGCCGCAGAGTATCTTATGACAGAACTCAAATGACAGTCTGCTAAAACAGGACATGGCAATGCCTTCCAAAAAAACCCAAATAAGTCAAAACTGCAAAGGATTATGCTTCACAGCAGGAGTTTGCAGGCATCAGTAGAAGACAAACTGCATGTGCAAGGAGAGATAATATCAATTCTAGTTAAGCAGAACTCTTTGGAGGGGTAATGGGCAACATTGCCTTGCATGACTATATTCTCATAAAAACAAATAGGACAGATACTAATTTCAAGTTGGATATGGGTGTACAAGCCAATGTGCTTCCAGAAGCAATGGTAATAGCATTGCTTTAAGAATAACGCATTTGGCAGAAAATAAATCAGTGAAGCTCTAAATTTACTCTGTTCAGGAAAAAAGTTATCCCCACTAAACCAGAATATGATCTGAATTGGATATTACACATTTCACCCCATTTAACCTAAAAATTGAGTCTATAGTCTGATCCAGGGAAGAATGAGCATGAGCATGAAAAATTTTGTGCCTATATATGGAATTTGCACTGGAGCTGTAAGTAAATATATCCTGTTTGGGTTTAAAATGAGCAAATGATCTTGAAAAGAGGGTGCATGCAAAAGAACACAGGGCAATGATAAAAAAAGGCATCTCACAGAGATAGGGAAGCTCTCAACACATTATGCTAAAGAGTAAATACACCAAGATTATCCCCCAGGCCATGACCCTAGGAAAGTATCCCGCACCTTAAGTCAAAGTCTATCAAAAGATGTTAGTAGGTTTATTACAGAGGACACACGGATAAAACTGTAATATTCTGTACATTGTTGGTCAGTATACAGCTCAACATAAAAAAAGATTTCTGCACAGACTAAAAAAAAATCAGAATAAATATTATTCTATGTCTGAGGGATCAACAGGTTACCTTTAAAAATATATAGCACCCATTTGTGTACATGCAATATTTGTTGTGCCTTGTTTGTGCCTTTCTAGAGAGGCAGCTGCAGGTAAGGTAGCACCTAAAGACTCTGAAATGGTACTAGATAGTCATCTAATGTGCAGGCAACTGGGTCAAGGCCTAAATCTCCATTTTCTGTAGAAGGAGTTGTAAACTTAGGTCACATTTAAGCTTCTGCTGGTAGACATGTTAACATGGTTTTATCTGGAAGTAAATTCCACTCAAGGTGTCTACAACATAGTTGTCTAGATTTCTGACAGATGTCTAGGTTTCCGTTGTAACTAATGGAGATGTAGTCAACACAGTCAGGGCTTGATTCATTCAGCTCAGCAGATATCTAGTACCCCTTCAGATGTCCTACTATGTCTAAGGTGATCACACCGACCTGGAAGATACGTCACAGAATAAACATGAGACCCACACCTTTCTGCGACAGGAGCTGAAAACTAGGTATGATATTCCACAGCACCAAAAATAGCACAAGGTGGCTGAAATTTTCAGGCAGCTGAAAACTGAAATTTGTAAATTTAATAGAAATCTGTCTTTCAGATTTCTTCAGAGAAGGGTATCAAAATTCAGACTTAGACTACAAATAGGTCAACCTGATTTGAAAGTCCTGTTTTAGTTAACAGAATTGACTGTAATATACAGAGCTGCTTATAAGGATAAAACCCTGAAGAAAATATGTAGAACTACTTTCTGATATTGGAAAAACATTTCCTTCATCTATTATCAATTTGCAGAAGATCTCTCAGTAGTAGATGAGATGTAATTTGAAGGCACTACAGAAAAGCTGTTAAAAGAGATGTGTGTGATTAGTCAGAAACTGAGAAATCTAAAGGAAAGGTCAGAAACATTATGAACTAAGATAACATGAGCAGGGACATAGACAAAATGTAATTCTAAACTGAGGCCAAATCAAAGAAACACATCAATGTTGCTGTTACATGCACACACACACACACACAAGGCAAAACCAGACTCTTTGCTCCCCCAAAATCAAAGTTAAACACACCTTTGTTTAATAGATACATATTTTTACTGAACATTTTTCTATCATACCAAAATGGCCTTTGACTTAGAATATACTTTAACTTTCAATGAAAACATCTTATTGTTAACTGTTATTATTGTATTTTATTGCAAAATTTTCATTTCAAGAGGTCCTTGAATTATGCAGATATCAGAATTCAGGTATTAAATTATGCATATGTCTGTAAGATCTGATAGGTCTGAATGACTGGGAGCAGCAGTTGATACACTGGGGTTCAGATGGACCTCAGCAAGCTGGAGGAGCAGCCTGACAAAAGCCTCACGAAATGCAGCAAAGGCAACACAGTCTTGCACTTGAATTTGAATAAAGCATGCAACAGTACAGGCTTTGGACTGACTGGATGGAAGGACAGACCTGCAGAAAAGGTCCTGGTAATCCTGAAGGAAAGGTGGAACTTAATTCAGCGTACATCCTTGGGTGAAGAAGGTTAATCATATACAGGGCTGCATTATTAAGGGTATAGCCAGCAAATCAAGGCAAGTGTTTATTCCTATCTTCCCAGAACTTTGTGCTTGCTTCTGGAATATTGTATCTGGTTTGCGGCACTACTGTGAATGATAGATATCCACAAGTTTGAGAGAGTTTAGATGAAGACTGTTAAAATGCTTAGGAGCCTGGACATGAGTAGAGCCTGAAGGAACTGGATTTGTTTAGCCTGGAAATAAGAAGGAGAGGGAAGGATCTAACTGCAGTTTTCCACTGTCTAAGAGGGTGATAGAGAAAATGAAACCAAACCTGCTGCAAAGGTGCAGTGACAGGGTGAAACGCAATGGTTACAAGTTACAGTGAAAGATACATGGAAAAGACTCTTCACCCTGAGAGCGCTTAAGCCCTGGAAGGGACCACCCAGAGAGGCTGTGTAGTCTCTGTTGTTGGAAATAGTCAGAACTCAGCTGGACAAAGCCTGGACATCTTGGCCTGATTTTGAAGTTACCCTTGCCTGGAGTAACAGGAGGTTATACTAGATGTCCCCCAGGGGTCTCTTTCAGCCTAAATTATTGTACGACTCTGTGATTATTTAGTGTAATCTTTTTTCCCTAGCTAACGGATCTTAAGAGTCCAACTTCCACTTACACCTGAGGTGTCACTCTGTCCTAAAGTAATGTTGGATTTTTCCCTTCTCTGTATTTGTTTACTGCTCCTTGCTACTAGTTTTTCTGTCCTCTTTAGGATTATCCTGTAGCATGTAGCTGAATGCCAACGTAAGGCAAGAAAACTTATAGCAACCCCTCAAATTCATTTACATAATACATTCATGTTAATGAAATTAAATAGGGGAGCAGCAGGGAAGAACAGGGGAAAAAAGATTACTTGAATCTGTGGTGTGGAGCCTAAGGTATTCTTCTGATTGTTAGAAACATTTATCCAATATTTTAAAAAGACTTATGGGAAAGGGGAGTGGAGCGGTTGGATAGTCATAGTTGTCTTTCTGCACTCTCTGCCCCACAAATCATAAATTCATCACTGTATAATACCTCAGTTCCAACAGGAAAAGACTCCCTTCACCTTTAATTCCACCTGTGCTTTTCCACATCTGTCATAGATGAATGCTCAGTGCTCAGGGCAGCCTTTTGGAACAAGTGGTTTGAATTTCTTCAGTTGAAGAATCAATTAAACACAGGTTCTTCCACTTCTGAGTGACTAATACAGAAGTTGACTAATATAGGAAGCAGAGTTACTGCGATCTTTTAAAGACTGCTTGCTAAAGGAGCTTAGCATGTTAAGAAAATGTATAGATTAGACCTTTCAGGGACGCTTGAAGAATATGTAGTTTCTGACTCCTGTTAATCTTATGCATTCAGGACACTTGGCCTTGTAGAGGTGTGCTACTCCAGGCAAGGGGAGACTATGAAGCCAAGCAGAGACATGGAGTTTATGGTTAAACCAAGATCAGGCAGCAGCTGGATGGTTATTTTTGGATGTAAGTCCCTCGGTTCCATTTCAGTCCTGTACCTTTTAAAGAATCTAGTTATAAAGTGACATCTTCCACACCAGAAGTGATGTATAAAAAGCACATCTTTTTTTTTGCCAGAAATAGATAGTGGCTCCTAAGAAAATGTAATGTGCTTTATAACAGTGTGTGTAACCCTGCCTTGTAAAGGACTATGAAAAGAATAACTTGTCTGTCTACTGTGTACTCTGAACTAGTTACAGAAGATCGATGGGAATGAAGAGACTTTTGATTATTCTTCTCTGCATGTTTCCAATTGGAGTCACTGCTAATGTGACATCACTGTTGTTTCTGTCCACTGGTTCTTGAACCATTTGCTAAGCTCACTTTTCTTCTTATTATGCTGCTTGTCTTGCATAAAACTTGTATTTTATTTGTATATCCTGAGCCATACAGCCCTCCTGTTTTGCTGTGCTGAGTTAAACTGTAAAAATAGAATTCAGCTAAGCTAATACCAGGGACATAATTGAGCTAGTACATTGGTTGTTCTGGTCTTCCTCAGCAGCTGATGGAGAGGAAGGGCATTCCAGTGGACTACTCAACACTAAAATTAAGTGTTTTTAATTTAATTAAGCCAAATCTTTTAAAGTTATGTCAGGACCAACTCTATACCATCCAATGTGTTGCACATCTTTACAGTACCACTTGCATCCTGTTCTGTTCAGGAATTTGATGCAAATAGTCAGAAGGAGATTTGCTTCATGTGGCACCAGTGACCATCGTTACATGACGTGTGTCCTCTCAAAGCAAAGACTGGTTCCAAACAGCTTTTGCAATTACTCTGCAGTGTACTCTTTCCCACACATGGCTTATCGTGATGAAATGAATTGATATACAACCGCTACATACCCTACAATTGTTTCTTAATAAGAAATCCTAATTAATTTGAATCTACTAAATACAGAAAGAGAACGTAAAACAGATTGATAATATATATGAAGCAGGAATAAATACGGGGTATTTTTAATAACAGAATGAGAAGTATTCTCTCTGTACAGAAGCACTATTCAAACTGCTATTTACTTTTTCCTGTTTGTATTGGAAATGAACCACTAAAGCTCTACCTTTTTTCTTCTGCTTGTGTGCCAAAGCATGATGTCAGAGAGAAAAAAGGAGAGGGGAAGGCCAGGGTTAGAGTGTATTAATCTTTTGTGCTTACATATGTGGCCTATTTTCAGGTTTGATAAATTCCCAGAATTGTCCTCCGATCTCTTCAAATTTATTATAGTGATTTTGTAGTCTATAAGTAATTCCCTCATGTGAGGGTGCCTCTGTTAACCCTGCAATCCATTCTCATTCTCTGAGCCTTGTCTTGCCCTTCCAATGCTTTAGCAAGGTAACTCTTGCTCTCAGTTATTAATCTGAGAAACGCTTTCCTTGCTAACAGTATGAAGTCCTACTGTGATTTGTGTGATGTGTGTCTATTCAGTGCACAGACCAGCAATGATCTGTTGTACAGGACACCCTTCCCCTCCTTTTTTTTTTTTTCAAAATTAGACAGCTTTTCAGATGGACATACTTCTAGTCTTTGAAGAATGTGATTTAGGTAGAAACAGCAGTTCCTTGATTTTTCACAGGGCTAACAGCCCCTTCATGCAGCCCCACTGGACACAAAGCAGAAGCACAAACAAGCCTACGATTATTTGGACTCAGTAGGTAGAATCAGTGGAAAGCATAGTTCACAGACATGTACTATGGCTGATATAAGCTTTTGTACTGACAGTGTTTAGCAGGGCAAGGCAAGGCTGGGAAGACTTTTTTGGCATCTCTTATTTCAGGGATTCTTAAGAAAATTCTGGACCATCTCTGCTTTACTGGTTAGCAGATTCATTTCTTCTTCCGCAGGTCTTTTCTCAGGACTTTGGGACTGAGGAGATAGTTCAGAGGAGTTTTCTGAGCTCACATCAAATTTGCATGCTTATTACCCCCAGCCATTTGAGACCTTACCGCACTGTTCTGAACAGACCACTGCTTGCATGAAGTGCAGTGAAAGATTTTATTTTCTACTGCAGGATTCGTACACAGCTCTGCCGACCACTAAAACTTTAACTTTCATCATCAGGGACAAGAGCAACATATAGTCATCAAGGTGAGACTTCACTGTGTCTATAACATGATATTTCATAGGATTCCTCATCTTTGGATGGATCTGACTTTGTCCCTTCCCTCACAGAGAGACCTAAATCTCTTTTTCTGAGAAAAGAGCTAAACATTTTCTGTATGCATACCTCTAAAATTCATTTTTTGCCTGTGGAAGAGGATACACTACACAAGTGTAACATTGCTTGTTCCTTGTTTTTTCAAATCAACAGTTCCTCCGTGATTGTTCTAGATACAGAAATGAAGAGACTAGCACTCACAGGAAGCAATTTCTTTACTTCACATATTTATAAAATTCTATCCCATCCAATTTATTCTTGACTTGTAGGTCTGCAAGGACTGAAAATTGACTATCTATAAATAAATGTGATATTTTAAGACATCCTTTCCTGTCCGTTTTGATCAGTTTATTTTATTATTGCCAATGTTTCATCTCAGATTATTCCATATTTATTTGAAATGCAAATAGATGAAGAAATGAAAACTTTAACAAGTTTTAATAGTTTTTTTTCTCAGACAGAAATCTGCAATATGCAGAATTATAAAAATAAACAAACAGATGGCAGAACAGCTTTTTTGTATGTGATTGTTATACTTTCCCTTTGTTGCAATCCACCTCCCAGAGGAAACTGAGGAAGGGCAATTAACTAATTTCACATAAAACAACTATCATATCATTTGTTAATGTCGTTCAAACTGTATGCAAGAGAGAGGGACCACTAGGGAAAGATTTTGCTTGTTTTTTGTATTTAGAACCTGTTAGTCCCCGGCTGTGATAACATTCCCGTACTTCTGCAGTTGGGTCTTGCAGCTACATTTGCCGTACTCGCCATTGCATACAGCGTCGCGCAGCAATGAGTGAACTGCACAAAGCTGGATCAAATCGTTCGACGGTGAATGATCCAAATCGTTTGTGACTGGTAAGGGTACCTCTTATCTGGGCCCCTTGCTGGTGAACCTCTCCACAGTCTTCTGTTTTATTCTGGTAGCCATACATGTAAAACTACCAGGATATATTTTTGAAACACCACAGTGAACAGTATGTTACTGACTCTCAGTTCAAACCATCTTTCACATCATACCCTAACAGCACTGCTTCCCATCTGCCTCAGTGCCTACAGGAGATCAGCTTCTGAATTGAAATTCAGCTGGCTGAAACTAAATCTGAACAAGACAGAAGCGAGGTTAGAAGGAAAAGGGTAACATTTTGAAGAACTAGCCAAAGCCATGACAATGTCCTGAAACGAGGAGTCTGTTTTCTGACCGTCAGGAGACTTCACAGCCTCAGGGTTAGCTAACATCCTCCCAAGTATAAAATCTGTCAGAAATAAATTCTCCCATCTATGATGAGCCAGCAGGCTGTTCCTATGAACATCCTCTCAGATGCTGACTTGGCAATGGTTTTGTACATATTCATGGCTTCCAGGCTCCACAGTTATAGTGTTCTGCGCTGGCCGTGCCAAGAGTAGCCTTCAATGGGCAGCTGATCAAAACTCATCACTCTGCTTGCTAAGCAAAATAAGTCAATTTTGGTACATCACCCCAGTTCTGTGAATGCTACATTGGCTCCTGAGTGAATGCTAAATCATATTCCTTGTTCTAATCCTAATGTTCAAGGTCCTAGATCCAGGTTACCTCAGGAATAAGAATTTCTCATGGTGTAAAAGGATCCACTCCTCAGGGGTGGTGGAGCTACCAGCTAGGCAGGCAATTATGCTGACAGAAGGAGCTTTGCAGCACTCTTCCACATTGAGGATGGAAACAACCATGAAGCTCACCCATCTTCAAGGCAAAGTACAAAATTCATCCCTTCAGAATAAAATTAAATATTGTGAGTGAACACCAACCCCCCCTCCCCCATATACACCCAGTTCCAGGAAAGAGAGGAGAGTAACTGCAAGTGTATAATATTACAATTAATTTAAGATAGTATTTCTTTGTAAAAGCTTATGAAGTATCTAGCTGTGGGTCAGTCTGACTGGCAACTTATATGGAACTCAACTTCAGTACCTCAATGATCTGGGACCTTGGTGGAAAATATGGTATAAACAGATTAGACAATCTATGTAAAGATTTTCATCTCAGTGTGAAAAGCACCATGTCCCATTGCAATTGTTTTAATGATTCAGCTTCTCAAACAGCATGTTTTGCATTTCTTGAAGTAAACAACCACTTAAATAACCCTTGATTTGTTTTTCCCAAAGGTATGTCACATTTCAGCCCACAGTCACTCAGTAAAAGAACAGAGATGCATTTTCTGGAATTAATTCAATAAATAAACCTAAACCAGTTAGTTTTCTTTGCTTTTCATGTTAACTTAACAGGCTAGTAAATTAATGTGCCTGCTTGGAAATCATATAGCACTTTCAGGCATGCAACTATGGATATAGACAGGGCAAGCTTCTATATTACAATAATTAGCAGTGAATTGGTACATCCCTACATTATGTTAAGACTGTGTGCCTAGCATTATTTTCATCTTATAGTGCCAATCTCAGTTCATGAAATAAACCAAACCTTTATATTTTAAACAAGAGAAGTAGTGAGAACAGTCAGCAAACTCTGTGGTGCAGACCAATGTGACAGCTGGAAAACAAGTTTGGAAATAGAGGGTCTAGTCTTCAGTTGGTGCAAATTGGCATATTTAAAGTCATTACCTCAGCTGTAACTATCAAGTGTGTATGTTAAAGCTTAAGCTTTGACAGAAAGCAAATCATTTGGGGCTAAGAGAAACGCATACACAAGCCTACCTCTGTCTATCCTTTACCTCCCAAACCCCCTCTTTCTGTCTGAAGTTTTATTTGCTATCCAGCCTGCTGCCTTCTTCTCACAGACTTATAGCTGTATTCAAAGATTTGAAAGATTCGAGATGCACAAGAAAGGAAGAAAAAGAGAAAACAAACCAGTTTTCTGAGATATCACAGGCTTCAGAAAATCCTTGGTACTGTGGACTTCGTATGTATCAACAACCAGGCAGACTCCAGTAGTGTGAGAGGTTTGATTGCTTCCTTACACATGTAATAGTATCAAGTCCTTGTCAAGGTTAAGAGTTTTGAAGTGTATGAGAAAACTAAGGACCAGCAAAAATGAAGGATTTTCTTTTGGTTTTTTGTGGTTTTTTTTTCCGATGAATGCTAGTGACTATTAACAAAAAAATCCCCTAGAGGATATTACAGATTAATAAATGAGGACTGAATTTTAAATTAATAGCGGTTCCAGTTACCAATGGAAATAATTCTCAGATTCTAAAGAGACATATTTCTCTATCCTTTCTGTGGTTCCCTATGAAGCAAATTTTTTCACCCATAGCCAGGCTGCTTTCATTTTAAAGCACAAGAACACGTTACTCTGTGAACACTATACATTTTTTAGATTATAGGGACAGACGAAAATTTCCTCATAGTTTATCAAAGAATTTTAGGAGGTTGTAGTTGTTGTCATTGTCTACAGAGCCTGCCAATCGCCCCGGCATGAAATTACAGTTAATGATGTATCACTGGGTTACATAAAGGTTGTCAAACATATGGACCGTTTCTGCAGCCAAAAGATATGAGCAGCTTGCTGGAAGTATCACATAATATGCTATATTTTTCTGATATATCAGAATGTCTTTGCTAGTAAGAAAAAATATTAAATAGCAAACACATATCTAGCTTTGCTTTAGGGCACTCAATCCTGAACCGTAGAAGAGTTGTGAATGTTCATGGTTTTAGAGATGAAGATGAGTAATATTTTTCATCTGTCTTTCTATCTGTCCATCTATGAACCCACTTCTTAGATAGCTAGGCTTTTCCAATGGGTGGAAAATGAATATTAGAGAGAGCATTTTTGAAGTACATGTTTTCTCTAAAGAAAACAAGCAGAATCTTATTAGTATGCATGTTAAATTCAGTTCATTTCACACTTTGAAAGGACATGAGAAAAATTCAATTTAATGTTTTCTAATGTAAAATCATACCACAATATGTGCATATGTGTTTTATAGCCTATAAATAACTGATTTGCAAATGGAATGTTCTCTTCCCAGATAATTGAAACACATCAGAGTCACAGTGTAACCTACTCTATAAGCACATGTTGGAATAACATCAGCAACAACACTACTAATAACACCACAGCCTGTTTGCATCAGAACACAGAGGGACTCTGAGCATGCCTCTGCAGAGGATGATCTGCCTCACAGGAAAGCACCCGCATCTGCTTGTGGCTGAATTCTCACAGCACAGTGTATCAGAAGAAAGAAACCATTCCTTGGATTCTCCAGCCTCTGAATCAGATAGCAAGACAGTAAAGTTTGTTGATTAATTGCTTGAGGCTGGAAGGGATTATGATTTCACCATTCTTTTTCTGATCTGTCACATGAGCAAGGTAGGCAGCAACATACTGTCTGTGTTAATCGCAGTGGCAAAATTTAAAGAAAATCTGAAATAATTAATTTAATGGTAGACCAGATTCAATTACCAACAGAAACTAAGTCTGAAGCACATCCATGATTTCACAGATCAACTATGGCAAGTCCATGATCTGCAAATCCAGTATCATCAGTTCTGTCAGTCCTAATGAAACTCCTTTGAGAGACAAGAGATAAAATTAAATGAAAAGATGCTAATTTTCTCACTAAATTGATTGAATGATTTACCCTGTCTAAGAGATTTATGTTGCGAAGGCACAGCTGTTCTTCATTTCATTCACAATCTACTAGTCATAGTTGACTTACGGCCAAATTCAAAGGGAAGTTTAGAGAACCTAGATAAGTTTAATAACAGTCTGTGTCAATTTGTAATTTTAAGTGTTTTCAACATGCTGGTGTTACCTCAGTGTTCCTACACACTCTTAGCTTTACAGCCATTTATAGACATATCATGTGACTTTATTATATTCATCATCACATCTCAGTTTAAAGTCAGAGGTTAGAAAGAGGAACCTTCAGAGGGTGATTCAAATCTTGCAGCTCAGGATGCCATGAACTCTTCCTTATGTGTACCTTTCTCTCCTTTCTGTGCAGAAGATTAGACAAAAAACTTTCAGTCATCTAAAATTAGATGCAATGAAGTTTCACTTGTGCACCACTGCTGAATTGAGCTGAGCAGACTTGAATCTAAGATCAGACTAATCACTTTCTCATTGACTTCATTGGAGTCACTACAGCTATATCGCAAAATAGGCTCAGGTGCACAGGTGAAGTATCACAGGTGGATGTACTGCACACACTCTGTGTTGACGTGCTGAAGGAAATAAGTGTATTAAAACCGAGCAACAAATGGCTAATAGGAAGACAAAGCATGAGAGCAAGAAAAAAGCAAGAAAGGAAGTGTGATAATGGAGCAATGCAAACCAAACATTTCCCCAGGCTAAAAATACCTTCTTTTTCAATTACAAAATCCTTCTTTGGTTGCGGTGTTATATAGCAGTCCCACTTCTCCTAAAATTACAAGAATTCTTCCTGTTTACATCCAGTACAATCAAGTCACCTTTTATAGGAAGCAAGTATTACCTGGTTTCTTTTTCTCACTCTAGCAACACAGACGAGCTCCACTACTGACAGATTCAGCCATCTGAGTATGCCAGGAAGAATCATCAGCTGTCCTAGAGGCAAGAACAATAGGCACCTTCAAACTCTGCAGTGGCTTGAAAGGAGATTTTCAGTATAAATTAAGAATATTATTACAGTCTTAAAAAAAAGATACCTCTTCTGAACTGCGCTCTCCGTATTGTATTTTCTTGAAAATGACCATTACTTTTGTTTCTACAAAGTCTAGACAATAAACTTGTTACAACCCAATAGTAATACCAGATTTTCAATGATCCAAAAAGAAGACTGGATTTGCAATGGTACCTCCAGATTATTAACTGTCAGAAAGCCCTAGGTAAAATTGAGCTGGTAGGAATGTCTGCATACAAAATAAAATACAAGATGCCTCTGTAATGTTGATATGCAGTATGTGCACTTGCACTAGTCCAGTGTTTGGTGATAGGAAAAGATATGTCTCCATTAACTCAGGTTGCACTTTGTACTCATATTAGCATACTGTCTGTGGAATCATAGTAAACAAGAGTCAGGTTAAAATTTTTTTTTGCAGTAGGGAGGATTGCATGTGTTTGCAAGGGAGTCAAGGAGAGCAAAGTGCTACGGAATGTGTAGCCTTTGTGCATTTAAGAAGTCCAATTTAATTCAGTAGGATATAAGCCTTTGCTTCAGCTATTTGCTGAATTTTGGCCACAGGATCTGGACAAAATAATGAAAATTTGCTTATCCCTATCAACTGCACAGATCTAGTCTTCTTATCTATATTTATTTTTGTGCTCTCTGACATTTTGTCTAATTTAGTCCCTGATCCAAAGCCACATATTTTAGTATTATTTGCTTATAAAACATCATGGCATTTTAGATGAAAACTCAGTGTTAACCGAAGATCACAGAACTTCACAACTAAATAAACAACTAAACAGTAGCTAACTTGCAGGGGCTTTGAATCAAAGCCTATTATGTTAAAGACCAAGAAAATGGCGCTTTCCGAATTCTATGAAGTGTGAGGCTTTGTGCATGCTTATGTTCTTCCTTACAGTGAACTTTGCAGCCAGCCTTGTAACTGTTTTCCACCTGTTCAGGGAGATATCGTAAGATCCATTAATGTTAACTCAAGAAAGTTAACAACAATGATAACAGAAAACTACTTATTCTGAATCAATCAAAAATCAATCTGGTCATATGGAAATTATCTACATTCACATTTAATAATGAACATGAAGCTCAGCTCAATAATAAAACATGGTCTGGTTTTAGAAGAAAAGAATGAAGTGTGCATACTTTTGAATCATATAGCTTCTATCTAGGAACCTTATCTATGCCAGATAGTCTTTTTACCTAACCAAACACTTATTAATTGAATTCCAGGTTAAGCACCTAAGAGGAGTATGCACTGCCAAGAGGAATTTGTCTCACTTAACTTAGACACTTAACTTGAATGTGTGATCATTCTTCCCACTGCCTACAAGGCAGATCTAGGGTGGCTGGCTGGACCGTGACAGCTAATTTTTTAAACGCCTAAGTTGAGAGAGATAAATTTCACCAACTGTGGACAGGTAAAGGACTACAAATAGGACTTTTGACAACATAAACAATAAGGTAAAATAGCACTGGGAAGAAAAAGATAAACATAAAACATTAGCCTATTTATTTAGCCTATATTCCATATCACTAATGGTATTCCACAGAATAATAATACTTCGTAAAATAGCAGATAGTGGATTCCATATAATTTAGGCATGAGGTTCTTCATAACTACTCATCTGAAAACGCCACTCACATTTTCCTTATTTTTTCAAGGATTCAAAGATCTAAACTAGATTCTCTATTGCTAATGCTCAGCGTCAGAGAGTAAATTATCCCAACTGTTAAAAAAACCCAAACAAAACCAAACCTTCTCAGCACTGAGGTCCCAGATCTGGGGCTCTGTGTGGGTTTCAGGCACATGCATGCCCTTCACATTCTGGAAACAGTTTTAATAGACTCCCTTTAATAGTACCCCTAATGCCCACAGTTTTCTTATGGACAATGTGATCTTCAGACCGAGCGTTCCACTGTTGTCTGTTTTTCCACAGTTATTAAAATGACAAAAGTGTTTTATTAAAATGGGATTTGCACTGTGGGAGCCAAGTCATAAAACCAAAAAGAATGGAGCCCTAAGATTTTTTCTCCAAATATCTTTTGTCTGCTGACTATAGCAAAACAAACATTCATTTTTGTTTAAGCCCACAAAGGGTAAATAAAATAAAAAGTATAATACTATATATTTTACTTATATCTGCAGATGACATAATTTACTTTTTTGCCATATACAGAGTCTTGCAAAATTTTTAGAAACTGTATATGAAGAAGAGAACCTATCTGCCATAGTAAAGCTGATAAGCCTCAAACAACATGTCTATGTATTGAAAGATTTTGCAATAATCCTTTACTTTTTATACATAAAATATTCTAAATGCAAAGCTAATGGTTTGGGGTTTTTTTGTCTTAGGATTATAGAGAAAATTCTTGCAGGCTTTTAGTCATTGCGGAGAAAAAGTAGACAAGTTAGGAAATGTGATACTTTTTATGAGATTAAAAAAATGAAAAATCAATGTTTTGAGTAAACAAAAGAATTTGCTTCCTTTTCCTCCTGTAGTCTATGCTTTGTACTCTACGAGTCTGCAGTTATTAACTCTCTGTGTACTGCTCTCCAGCTGAAAAGAATTTTAAGTTGGTATAAAATACCCGAACTTGGGACCTCATTTATTTGGTTTTCCAGATTAATTAAACATTGTACTTTATATTTCCCATTGCTTGATACTCTATATGGTTTTATACACCAGAACGAGGCACACCTAAAAAGCTTTATTTCCCTCTTTATTTTTTTGTTAGTATAATAGGTACTTCTGCATAGGCTTTGTGACCTTCATGAAGGGATCACTTCTGGCCAAGCAGTTCAGACCAGCTAACTGTGTATCCTGTCCCTAGAACTCAAAGCCCAAGGCAAACTATTTCTTTCACATAATTTTCCTCATCAAGAAATCTTCTTGGCTCTAGACTGGGACCCAGGAACAAATCAACGCACATGTGATGTAGATGTGATTTAGCCCTGGAGCTAAACAGAAAGTGAACCAGATAAACAGTATATCCACACCAAGCCTACCCAGCTCTCTCCTCGTTTTTTGCCTCTGTAAACGCACAATGGACATCCTCCTGCAAGGCACTGAATAAATACAGGGAAGTGCAGTGCCTTGCCTTTGTTGGTGCATTCCTCACAGTATGCCAGGTTCTGCTCACTACTGCTGGAGCTCTTACTGTGAAGAATAAAAACTATAAATGTCAGTATGCTAACTCAAGAAATTTAGAAATGAACCTGGGCAAACTAAAATATACATCAGCTAAGAAAGAGCGAGGCATATCAGATAGCTCTGAAAAATGAGGGGATGAAACACAACAGAATACTGAAATACTCAGTCACAAACTCTGCAGCAGGTTTGACTATAGACTTAGGCGCTAATGGTGTAGTGCATTTGAGAGTTAACAGTTTCCATTGAAAGCAAACTTAGGTACAGAGAGGACAGTAAGACTCTATACGTAAGTCCCAAGGCACAATAATATAAATATAGAAGGAAAGGATACAACTGCTGTCAGCACAGTGATAGTGAATATGTACGATGAAGAAAGAATGTTATTTGAGGAAGGAACTTATTTTATTCATTTGAAAGTAAACACATTCAAATACCTCTTTTGCTAAAAACAAGAATGTCTGTCATGACTGGTTTTCTTCTATATTTGTTCTTGTTGAAATATTGGATATATCGTTAAAGTTAGTTTGGTTTCTTTGACAAATCAGGGGAGACTTTTTGCTGAACCAGTGAAGTAATATCAATATTTTTACGTCAAAAAGATTGTCTTAAAAAAATCCCAAAATATTACATAAAGCCTCAAATAAAAGTTTTACTTTTGTCATTCCTTAAACATCTAACATTTCCTTTTTTTAATTTAGGTCAACTTTTAGATTAACAGTGATTTTTGGAAAAGAAAAAAAATCCCTGTAATAGTTCCTAAGGAACAATGTAAAGGAGAGATAACACCAGGTTTGGATGAAAGGAGGAGTATTAGGCTGAAGGGCAAGTATTAGTTCTTGCCTCACAGCCAGAGCTTTTTGGAGGGGTTAATAGCAAAGCTCACGAGGGAGATTTGGTTGATATAGTCTACTTGGATTTCAAGAAAGCATTAGCAAAAGTCCGTTTCAAAGGCTCTTAAAGAAGCCAAGCAATGACAGGAAGAAAGCATAGGTCTTCAAAAGGGTAAAAAATTGATTAAGTGATAGGAAACAGAGAACACTGTGTCCTTGTTGCGGAGGCAGGAAACCAGTGGATACCTACAGAGATCTGTGCTGCAATCCTTGGGCTACTCAGCCCTGAAAAAGAGGGTGAAAAACAAGGTGACAAATTTTCCTGATGATACCAAGTTTATCACAATTGTAAAAATGGCGCATAAATTCTGTGAAGAAATGGCAAAGAATCTTGCAAAAGTGAGTGACTGGCAGATGAAATTAAGTAGATTCAAAATGTTGGCAAATGCAAAGTGACGCTCCGTGGCTTCACGTATACAATATTGGGATCTGAGCTGTCATCACCACTCCTGAGTGAAGCCTCAGGGACCTAAGGATCAGTCTTGTAAACAGTTTTGTTAAATACCATCATCCATGACCTTAGTACAAAAAATAGGAGAATATGAAATCTGGAGATTACACAAAAGGCCAGTGAAAGAGACGGTACCAACAATATGACGTAGGAAGAGTTGGTGACCTTGAGGACTAAAGTAATCCAATTGAGAGTTAGTGACTGAAAGCAAAAATCTGTCATGAACTGGTCCTCAAAAGGGGAAAAACTGATCAGGGATAAATTTAGCTTGGAAACTAAAATAATTAACTATCAAGGGATTAAATCCTTGGATAGCATTTTAAACAAGCTAGTGGGGGCAGAAAAAGTTCAACCAATTTTGCTATGCATCTTGATCTAGTAAGCAAGATCTATTCCAAACTGTTATCCCTGTGAATTAACTACCCAAAGGAATATAGGTAAGATTAATTTCCAGGATCATCCTTCACTTCTCTTGTAAAAGTGCAAACTAAAATCCAGCATGACAGAAGACAGCAAACTTTCCCAGGCATCTGAGGATGTAAGGGAGATATAAGGCAGAGATACAAGCCAGGCATATAAAGGTCAGTCCAGTAATTCTGATGCCTTGCAGAGCCTCACAGAAGCAGAGGCATAACTTAGGGAGACCTGTACAAAAGAATATACCAGCCCCTGTGGTCCCATTAAAGGGAAGGTTGCAGATATTTACATCGCCCACTGCAGCAGCACCTCCCAGGTGCTCTGTACAAATTGTGGTGGGGATGAGAGCGGGGGGACAACAGGCCTCCTCTGCTTACGCTTCCGCTGGTCAGTGCCATCCCATAAATTATGTTGTCGTATGAGAGTATTGCCATGCTCTAGTGTAGTTTGTGTCTCATCAGAGTTTCTTAGCCCTGGGACAGCACTAAATTGATGGAGCTACATAGCTTCTGCAGAACTGCTTGTGTCTGGCTGGCTCAGCCTCCAGCGCCTGAGCTCACGTCCACCCGTGCTCATCTCCGTACACAGGCACACTACCTTTAACTTACCTCTCCTGTGTGCCAAGAAAAGGCCACTGTCTCCAGTTTATATTGGGAGAACTGAGGTTATAAGAGACAAAAAAGGTCGCATGAGGCTTATGGCCTAAAGAAAATTAAAAACTGGTTTCCAAAGTCCTATGGTGCTATACTGACCTCCTAATCATGTTTTATTCCCTCTCAGTGAGAGATGGTCCCTCTACATTTCTGAACTCAGAGAACTTTTTCATTTTTCTGTGGAAGTAGATGCTTTAGGAAAGAGTGAATTTAACCCAATTACTTTATGGAATAAATGTCCAAACTGGGGGGAGGTGGAGGAAAGAAAGAAAACAACAGATACTTAATATTTCACTAATAAAAAAAGCCTACAGAATTTAATAAGAAATAAAGATTTTTAGCTCTAGAGTATATTGATAGCCCACCTGGATCTAAGCTCTAGAAATGTAGTAGCTTAAAGGTTTAGTGGCACTTCACAGAAACTAAAAAAATCTATTAAGTCACTTTCTTTAAAGTTTCTAAATGTAATTAATTCATAATGTAACTTGCTGACTTACCAGCTCCTAAAGTTTCATGTTTCACAGCTGATCCTTCATATATCCCATAAAAACCCAAATGATATTTTTCACTTCTTCAATAGATGCTCCATGTACATGTGCTAGTTCACAGCCAGAGCCTGAGGCAGGACCCATTTTGGCCAATAGAGGGCTCTCACTTACTTGAATAGGCTTTGGATCAGGAGCAGTGGATCATGTTAGTGAGGATCATGATTCAAATTATACAATTTATTTTAAATATTTTTTCTAGTACTGCTCATTTCCAAAAATGTTTCAAAGGTGCGTATAAGTTTTTTGACCTCTCAAACAAGGAGTCGTTTTAGTGCCTTAAAATTTAAATTTATCTTAACCAAATTGAACTTAACCAAAGATGTTAAATATTTTGCATTTATTCCATGAAAACTGACAGATAGAAAATATTAGTTTGTAATCTTTTCTCCACAGATTTTTCTCTTGAAGTGTGAAGTATACAGTTTTGACACCAAAATTTCAGCTTTCTCCTTTCTCCAAACCCAGAGCACAGAGAAGCTAGCTGGAGAGCTTGCAGAAAGAAAATAGGCAAGACTTTTACTTTTCAGACTGGTTCTTACCCCGAGCAGCTCCAGGTTCTGTCTGCAGAAAGGCAGTTTGACAGTTCTTAGCAGCTCCTGAGGACAGACTTCTTTTCCAGTGGCATACTTCCAAACCTTCTGTGGCTGTAAAATTGCATGCTGATGGATCCCTTATGGTATAGAAAAGCTAATGTTGTCTTTCACAGACTGCAGGAAGGAACTAAGAGGGGAAGGAGCGTGACTGACCTGGACAGCTAAAAGAAGAATCCCTTAAAAAAAGTGTGGAGGAATGAAAAGGCAGCCAGCAGGAGAGATGAATGAGAAGCGAGGAGAGGAATTTTCCTGTTCCTGTACAGTCAGTGAGTTAGTGTGGGAACCATCCTGATGAATGCACCTGGCTGAGATCTACAGCCTTTAAGAAAATACCAGCGACAACTTCTGTTCAGACCATTAGAAGGGAGCAAGTGAATCTTTCCCAAAGGCCAGAACTGAAAGAGTTTTGTAGCAGAAAGCCATAATGATTTTGTGCATGTTTATTTCTGAAGACTTCAGAATCAGTCTTTTTGCTGCTTGTAGACCAAGCACACAAAATGTTTGAGAGTCATCCATTTCTCTACTGCACGAGAGTGATTCTTCCCTTCTTCTATTTTGGGAACTCAGGAACACTTTTGCTTGTACCAGGTGCTTCAAGCTATCCTTCAAGCCATCCTCCCTGTAAGAGAAACACCCACTGCATTTTTCAAGCCAAAGACTTTCTGTCTTCCTATTTCTTCCTTTGTGATATACCCTGCATATTTCTCCTTTTCTTCCACTTTCTCCCTATTTCCCCAATGTTATGGGTTATGTGCCTCTTACATCTTTCCTTCCCCCATTTCTTCCCACCTGCCCCGGGCTCTCCCATTCTCTGCTTCCCTAAGGTTTTTTACAGCTTCATAATCTTTTCCCTAGTTCTGCTGTTCCACCCATCTCATCCTTATTGTTATGTTTTTTATCTGGGGCATATATCTTTCATGGTGCCAAGCTCATTTAAGGTAATGGCAGAGATACGACTGGAGGCTGTGTCATGCTGGAGGCTGTTTATGGATGCCTACAACTCATTCTATTTGTAGGCAACGACAGACAAACAGAGAAATGTCATCACGTGTAAGTCTCAAAAAAGAAAGCAGAAGGTATTGCAAGGAAGGAATGAGGCTGTCGGCAGAGTAGGTGTCTTTAGCTGTGCTTCAAATTCCTCAGCAGAGTCTCAGCTCCTTCATTCTCAGTTCCACTGGCAGGAACCTTTCCCAATGCTCTTAAATGTGTGATACAAAGGTTACCACACCCTAAATTACTCCTTTTATGTTTTCTATTGCTGAGGCTATTTCCAATGTTTTGTTCTTGTCATGTGTTTTGTATAGGGTATTAGTCACTATAGCAACCTTAACTGCAATTTGACCAAGAATATAAATGAGAAATGTGTACATTACACAGTAATAGTTCTGTATTCATCACCTCCCAGATATTTCACAGGCAGCAGAATTACAAAAGGCTTTTTAAGTGATCAAATAAAAGCCCTCGATTTATTTAGCAAAACAAACTAATTGCCATACAAATAATTTCAGCCCTGCACTTGTAAGGAATGCATCAGACACAATTTTCAAAGGTAACTCATCACAAATTATTAGAATTGTATGTCTGTTAGTGACTTTTCCATAACAGTGACTCAAGGCAATACACATTTTGTATCAAACAAGGCAAAATAGCACAGTTCAGATTGCAATTAACAGAAAGAAAGGATTCAAATTCTGCAAAAGAGATAGAGGAGGTTTTGTACTGTTCAGAGCCCCAAAATATTGATTTGGGGAAAAAATCCCCAATGTCTAAGAAATTTGTTAAAATACAAAATATTAGCAAATTGAAGAGCCTGGATTCTTACCAAAGTCTAATTTATACCACTGTAAATCAGAATGAATCGATGGAACTCAGTGTTAGGCAGTTACAGTGAAACTCCTGCTGTGAGAAAAGCCGCAGCCCAGGTTACACGTGCAGAAAAAGTGTGTTTTGTCTATGGCAAAAGTCTCTCTCATTATAAAAACATTACGTAGTCCTACCAGTGACAGTTTTCAGGTGGTACAGTGTCAGCTGTACATACAGCCCTGCATGAGTGTCCCCTGCTAAAGTGCAAGATAAAGAGCACTCAGAGGTGAAAGATCCTGTTATGCCCCTCTGCAAGACCCAGCTACTAAAAGGGACATCAAGAGTTAATTATGCTAACACGTAAATTCAAGCACGAACTTGGATTACACTTTAATGACAAATATTTACTCAATTTTGAAGGAATTGTGGTGTTGTTTAAGGAAATTGAAGCAACAGTAATTAGGAATACTAGTTGGATTAGTCATTAGAGTAGTTAAGCAAAAATTAATTCAGGTGTTAAAAGGCTGACCAAAAATGATAAGAATGGCTTTTGGGGACCTTATCATTCATGGACTGACAAAGCGTGCCCCCAGAGCAATGGAGCTTCAACCTTGATCACTTTCCACAGAGGGGAGTTAAACCCGGTGGAATATTTTAATTTGTTCTACACACACAGGTAAGTTTTCTGAGGCCTCACTCTAACAGAGGAACTTGACTTTTATTGCTATTCCAACATAATTCAGTTGTATGAAATAATTCCTTCACAGGGGACACTATTCCAGAAATAAAATGAATTTATACTTGAGGATTTTCTCTAATTTCAAGCTTTTGGAGCAAGTGTAGCAAAATTATTATTCTGGGATATCTGGCTGTTTAACTTGCTGTGTTCTGTCAATCCAGTTTCCATCTTTTACACTTTATCTTACAGATTCTCCTTAGCTCCATCCTTGCAAACACTTCACTGCTATTACGCAAGCATCTTCAATGACACTCCAGTAAAAATGAGCAAGTCCTTAAGTGCTTTTGAGAATGGAGACCTGGTGAGCATCTCATTCAAGAGCAGTCAGAGCTAGACATAAAGGAGCTGATCCCTTTTCAGTAAAAGAAATAAATGTTTTGTATCATGCTATATTTTAGGTGAATAGGAATTAAATGACAGCAATACAATGAGGCATGCAGTTATAAAGCTATTGCCAAGGGATAGGAAAAAGTGTTCCAGTCGATGTGTTTTGGGACAGGAATACCTAAGTCATGTAAATCCACATTGTTCCTGAAAAATCAATGAATTTGATTTTTCAGTTTCTGTCACCTAGAATTCTAGTCCTCACCACATCAGTTGCTGTCACCTAAAATTCTAGTCCCTGCATTGATCATAGAAGCAAATTGGGAAACAAAAAATATATCGGCATGGTTGTTGATTTTTCTTAGATTTAAAGCATAAGGGAAATAACAATTTGTGGTGGGTTGACCCTAACTGGATGCTAGGTGCCCACCAAGCTGTTCTATCACTCCCCCTCCTCAGCTGGACAGGGGAGAGAAAAAATAATGAAAGACTTATGGGTTGAGATAAGGACAGGGAAATCACTCAGCAATAACCATCATGGCCAAAACAGACCCGACTTGGGGAAAAAAAAATTTAATTTATTAGTAAAAAAAATCAGAGTAGGATAATGAGAAATAAAAAACAAATCTTAAAAACACCTTCCCCCCTCACGTCCCTTCTTCCCAGGCTCAACATTACTCTTGAGTTCTCTACCTCCTCCCCACCAGCAGCGCAGGGGGTGGGGAATGGGGGTTGTGGTCAGTTTATCACACATTGTTTCTGCTGCTCCTTCCTCCTCAGGGGGAGGACTCCTCACACTCTTCCCCTGCCCCAGAGTCGGGTCCCTCCCATGGGAGACAGTTCTTCACAAACAGCTCCAGTGTGGGTCCCTCTCACGGGGTGCAGTCCTTCAGGAACAGGCTGCTCCAGCACGGGTCCCCTGCGGGGTCACAAGTCCTGCCACCAAACCTGCTCCAGCGTGGGCTCCGCTCTCCATGGGTCTACAGGTCCTGCCAGGAGCCTGCTCCAGCGTGGACTTCCCATGGGGCCACAGACTCCTCTGGGTGTACCCACCTATGCCAGCATGGGGTCCTCCATGGGCTGCAGGTGGGTATCTGCTCCACTGTTAACCTCCTTGGGCTGCAGGGGCACAGCCTGCCTCACCATGGTCTTCACCACAGGCTGCAGGGGAATCTGCTCCGGCACTTGTAGCACCTCCTGCCCCTCCTTCTTCACTGACCTTGGTGCCTGCAGGGTTGTTTCTCTCACATATTCTCATTCCTCTCTCCGGCTGCAGTCGCAGTGTTTTCTTTCTCTCCTTCTTAAATACATTATCCCAGAGGCTCTACCATCATTGCTGACTAGTTCGGCCTTGGTCAGTGGTGGGTCCATCTTGGAGCTGGCTGGCACTGGCTGATTGAGCCATGGGGGGAAGCTTCTAGCAGCTTCTCACAGAAGTCACCCCTGTAGCACCCCCACTACCAAAACCTTGCCATGCAAACTCAATACACATATTTAAAACATGCTCTATCCCAGCTGAGAAAACCTGTTTTCTTGCTGTATCCCAGCTGAGAAGGCTAAGAAATAAGTTCTCTAAAGAGGAAATGGTCACAGTTCCACTGATCTGAATTGCATTGCCCTTCATTTATACCAGAAGAGGCAATACTGCAGTTTTACGAAGGCGTTTACTGCTTCTTATCTGCACACAGAGCTCATGGGAATATCAATGAAGTCCAAGAAACTTTAGGTACATAATACTAAGAATAATTTAGGCACATAACACTAAAATTTTCAAATATTCAAATACAGGTTTCTACCACAGAAGAATACTCAAGCACAACTCCAATTGCAATTTTTAGTAATTTTGTTTATGGATGTGTAAAACACAACAAACTCTGTCTCGGATCCACAGGGTAGGTAACATTCTGTCCTTGACTGGACATTGTTTCACAGACATTTAAAGCAAGTAGTGCTTTTATAGTATACAAATCATCTCCTGTTCTCCAGATGAGATCTCTGCATTTTTGTATGCCAGAAAAAGTGTTGTTCTCCACATTCGTATTTCTTAGTACAGGGTTTGTAAGGAAAGGTTAGTCTATTCTACACTTTTAAGTCATTATGCCACCCTAAACAGAAGAACTGGAAACTGATGCACCAGGTATAACTGCAATTTTAGAGGGATTAATCTACCTGCATGAAGCTGTCTCAGTATGTAAACAGGTGAAAGCTGGTGGACTTTGTAAACACAATATTTGCATACATTTACATATAAAGTACACATAAAAATGGAACTTAGACCTTATAGTGACTTGTGGAAATCACAAAAATACTATAAATAGCCCTATGAATAGATTCAACTACCCTCCAGTCCTATTCTCCATAACTCCAGACCTGCCTTGCAGAGTCAATGCCATTGAATAATGATAAATTCTCCTTACAAATAAAAAAAAAAAAAGAAATCCAAAAAGCTAATTTTGCTTAGGATGGGAAAAATTGATAAAGGTGCAGAGCTGTAAGTCACTTGTGACAGATAACAATATAGATCACCTTAATTTAATAATCAATAAAATCACAACAATAACAGAATACAGAAAATATTTCTGTAGCTCAGAAACAGTAACTAGCTTGTTTATATAAGAGTATTCAGGGAAAGTTTGTGATAAAAACCAAACACACATTTTCAGAAACAATTCTCAAATTAAATTGGCAACATAATTATGGTGCTGATTTGTGGGTTGTTTCTTTTGGGGGTCCTGTGTTCAGGTTGTTCTTTTTTAATTTAAACTATTCAGAAACAAATTTGTAGACACAGTACTCAGGGACATTGTTTAGTGCTGGACTTGGCAGCGTTAGGTTTGTGGTTGGACTCGATGATCTTAACGGTCTTTTCAAACCTAAATGATTCCATGATTCTATGAAATATCAGAAAGAAGAATCTATCTGAATAGCTTGGCTATCAAAACATTGCTTAACCCTTGTAAAGCTCTTAATAATATCAGAGTACACATCAGGTTCTGCTACGGAACTGATCAGCATCAAATAACTGCAGTTCTTCTCACAGTTGAAATAAATGGACTCGGGCTCACACCTCTGCCCAGCGTAGTCAGTGTTGTCCAGGGAATATTACAGTCAGGAACATTCCTATGGGAAGTCATTGCATTTTCCAAGCAGATGAGAAATTTCTGGTGCAGATGTTTCAGGAAAAGGTTTCACTGTAGATTGAAGAGAATCAAGAAAATTTAAGTAAGCAATTTTGATAACTACTGTTAAAATTCCCATAATTGGATAGATATTTGAGATGTTAATAGCAAGAAGTGAGAAAGTTACTAAACATACACACATATAGATCCTTTTACAATTGTTAGTGTTGTCCAAAAAGCGGACTCGTAGCCCAGTATGCAATGAGTCAATAATCACACACTCCGGAGAGAGTGTGTGATTTATTGCTAATTTAATTCAGGGTTGTGCAAGCCTGGGTGCTCAGTGGTTTTCCACAAATCAAGCACCCCAAAGCCAGCTACCTCATTATATTTATACAACAAGTCCATGCATATTCTGCCTATCGAATACGTATTCATTCTAATCTACACAGGTTGCATAATGGCATTAAGTCACTCACTCCTCTTGGCTCTGCTTCAGATTCTTCTGCACATGTCTTCCTCTCTTCAGGGGTCTTGGTGGTTTTTAAAGATGAAGTACCCTAACCCTTTTTATCCATATATGGGCGCATGTTAACAAGGACAATTTAAGGCTATTTTCTCTTGCCAACTTTCCCTAACTTTCTTCTAAAAGGAACACCTGTCCTTGATTAAATGGATAATTGCTGATGGTCAAGATATCCTGTCCATAAGCTTAGGTTAAATATTAAAGGAGTCTAGATTCACGCTAATTAAACATATACAATACCTGTTCTTTCCAAGGAGGGGTTGTTCTATTACATGAGGTATCTTGAACTTCTACAAACTCTAAGAAGCCTGGAAATTTTAAAGTAAGAATATAGGCCTGCATGACTGTGTTAAGGCTCCCTTGAATCATGCCTGGAAAAAACCATCACTCAGGTGCAGTGCCTTAGAAGAAAGCTAGTCCATAGATGACCAGGTTATATAAAAATGTGGCGGTTCCAAAGGTGACCAGATCATCTGAGAATGGATGGCCCACCATGCGAACCAGATGGATCTGAGAAAATACACTTTAAAGGGTAGTGCAAAGAATTGATGTGTTAACAAAACTGAAGAAAGCAGAAATCAATTTTAATAAATTAGTTTTGAACAGGGATCAAAATATTATCATAATTTAAACATACAGGTAAACATAAAAATTGACCATAACTCATAGCACAGGTGATGTTGCCTCTGAAGTGGGCATATACAGCTGTAGCAAATCCTCCCGAGCAGCACAAGGGACCGTGTATTTTCAGAATCAGGTATGCAGGACTGGTACTGTGGTGTCCTGCATGGTGTGACTAATTACACACGCGCTGCCTGTTAGCGTGAAAGGGAGCTGTATCTTAGAATCTGGTCTAAGGTTTCATTAGTGGTGTTTGGTCTGGTTACATGCCCTTGAGGTTTGGTCTGGCTGTGAAATCTGAATGTAACAGTTCACTTAGTTTATCTTTAGTGACAATACATTCTGCTGTAGTTACTGTTTGGCAATAGCAACAGAGATATGGAAGCTGCCCTTTCAAGGCTAGGATAGGAGCCCCATAGCTTTTTTTTAGTGAGGGATAAGAGAGCTCAGAGCGTGTGAGCTATGCAGTGCTGCATCCAGAGCTATGCTGTTGTGCCTCTGGAGGAGGCTGGCCTGTGGCACCGAGCCAGGGAGCTTTCAGCCTACCACAAACACCTATAAAAAAAGGATTACACTCTCGTAATAAATAGAATTTTCCTTAAAAAGCTGAGTCTTGTAATTAAAGGTGTAACATATGGAAACCCCACCTAATGCCTGATTCTCACAGACTTGTTCTAAGCAACAGCAAGAATATATTACCAATTACACATCCTTTATACATCTGAATAATTCTTCTTAACATTAATGTAGGCTCTGTGAGTGCTTTAAGGTGCGAATAGAGCCCAAGGTGAGCAGAGATCCACTGACAGCTCTTTTCCTGTTTTAAGAACTTTATTTTTCAAAGGAGTACCATTTTAATAGTCAGAAAAAACCCAGACCGCTCTAGTTTTCTGTTGGTTTATCCATTACAATTCAACAACTTACTGCTATGGGAGAATATTTCAAAAGCAGAAACAGGCAGCTAGGTGCTGAACACCCACTGAACGCCAAAGGGAGCTTGGTTCCTAACTCCCTCATGCCTTTGAAAATCTCCCCTAGAAGCTTTAAATATAACAAATCAGCTCAGTGCTGACTCTGTAATATGTATTCTTGTTTTCACTGCAAATTTTAAGCAAATCACCTATATCATAAAAGACCACAACATTCTCTTATTTTGCAATAGATTGCATTTTAAAGCCAACGGAATAGAAGCGAATGACTGACAGACCCTTCAGTGAGCATGCAAAATGAAAAAGATACCAGGAATTTCTCTATTTCTCTCCCCCTGTGCTAGGTATCATACCACACCTCCCACCCCCCGCAAGAAGCCCTGTCTTTTTTCTGCTGTGGAAAGCACAGCAGTCCAGCCAAGACAAAGTACAGGCCATCACTGTGGATGGATGACTGGGGAGAGTCACTCATCCACTTAATGGAAGGACCAAGGCCATCCACCTAATGTTAGGCGTATAATTTCTGCAAGCTACCTATACAGAAAATACTGAACATACTCTCAGACACAGAACATGATGAGGTACTGTCTGAGTTCTCACTGTCTCTCAGCTAGGTGCCTAAAATTAGGTAAAAGGTAAAATGGGTCTTAATCTCTACATCTCTTCATACACTATACAGGCAGAGCAAGCTCTGAACTTAGGGACCTGGAACAGTGTGAATACCTCCTGCACATGCTATGAACTAGGAACACACTAACACCATTATCACCCACTTCTGCATATTCTAAACAAAAAGCAATTAATAATAAATGATTCAGCACCAAAGTCCTGTGGAGAAAAAAAAATTATCATGCCACATATGCTTCATTCAGTCTTTCCAGATTGGCAGAACCTATTTCTAACAAACTCTAAATTGGTAGTATTCGTTAACTTTTAATGACCTTTTTATAACTGCATTTAATGAAGTGACCCAGTTGCATCTCATGGGCTCAAGAAGCCTTATGATATGTCAGTTCCCTCCCAGGCACTAATGTATTCCACACTGACTCCAGCACACTGCCATGAGAATGTGTGGGCTCTTTTGAGGATCAAATGAATTTTGATCTACTTCCCAAAATCTTCAAAGAACTCTTATGCTGGCTGAAATAGAAAGACTCATGCTCCCATGAGGAAGCATGGACCACAGATAATAAAATTCAGAATTTCTAGGTCTTTATTTTTTCAAACAATCATCATCACAATTGTTAATAAAATTCCAAATTGCTCAGTTACTTAGTCATTTTCTTAAAAAATATTTAAAGACATGAAATTATTTCATGCTTAGGAGAGATGAAAGTGAAAGTCCTTGTTATGCTTTTTCATTCACTCCATTTTACTACTGTATTATGGAAGGCTCAAAATACTGAGATTTAGGCAATGCCAGGTAAACATGACCTGCACGTAATGTAAAGAACTGATGATAACTAATTTAAGCAGAAATAGGTCCACCTGAAAGATGACAGTGATGCCACCTTTTCATCTGATTCTTTCAGGTCTGCAGTCCAGGAGTTACGCTCCCTACAAAGAGAGAAATGGAGACTTAACAGGAAAGGGCAATGTGCACCTGAGAAGCAGGTTATTTCCATGGTAAGTGCTCTTCTTAGTGCATAGACTGGGTTACTGATGTTCTCAATAAAAAAAGCCCTTCTTCTGCATCTTTTATTAGACAGAGAGGAACTCCAAGTTAGAAACTGGGAAAGGCGATAGAAACTTAGCAAGTAGATGAACTGTAAAAGACGAAGGAGGAAGGATAGATCATCACTGCTTGGAACTCATTGTTTTAGAAGAGCTGGCTAAAATGTTGTTCAAGAAGGGAATGAGATGGCAAAGAACAAAAAAATTCATTCCGTGAAAAAGGCTAGACTTCCCTTAGTTTCATGCATGAAGGGTATAACATAGTTCTGCCTTCTTTCCATCTTTCTAAATGAAAAATTCATGGCTGGTTGAAGCAAGAAGAGAGACTCATTATTGATGAAGATCATTAATGCCTCTCTTCAGAAAGGCATTTTGCCAGCTTTACTTAAGCAGCAGTTAGGCTCTTGCTCAAAAAGCCATTTTTGGATGATGTTAGCAAAGCCAATTACTATCCAATGTCAGGCCACCCAATATTTGAGAAGATAATTGAGGTTATGCTTATGGGTCAACTCTAGCAATGTTTGCATTTCAAAGATTTAGTTGGTGCCCATCTGGCTTGGTCAATATGTGAGTAGAGAAATGAGGCTACATGGTCACTTCCTCATCACTATATCCTGGTGATGGGCCCCTTGGATTTTTTCCTGTGGAGGGAGATATTATTGACTTGATAATGGGCTACTGCAGGAAGAACTCATCAAATTCTTTCTTTACAGATACAAAATTTCACCAGTAAATTATTCTTGTCCCATGCTTATACATAGCTGCTAGGAGTAATGATGCATTGCAACTGAAACTTGAATGCAACTGATACTTCAATTTTATACCTCCTTCTTACTCAGTCTCTTGTTACTTGTGTAGGACATGATCCTGTCATCACTGGAGTCAATGGAAATGCTGCCATTTAGCTCAGGTTCCCAGTATGCGAAGGCTTCACTGGATAATAACACTGCAATTGCAGAATTCACGTGTACTCTGTTACTTTGCAGTAACTGTGAGGCTTTTTGCCTTTATGGAAAGTGGAATACACCTTTTTTTCCTTAATGAAAGGTTAGTATATGTACATGGGGAAGAAATCACTTTGGTATGTCTGCATATATGCACCCCAATTCACAATGCTGTACCTCTTCTGCACAGCCACATCATGAGACGGAAACAAGAGTTAGAAGCAGAGTAACACATAAATGAAAAAGCACATACGGAAACAGTTTGGAGACATTTAGTTCATTTTAAACCTGACTTTGCTTTAAGCAGTTTGCTTAAACCAGACCACGAAATTCTTTTTCCAGTCATTACAGAAAGATAACTAGCTGTGAAATCCAGCAAGCACCTAAACAGACAGTCTCCCTCTGCAGGCCTGAACAGACTGCTTGCTGTGTAAGGAACTCCAGCATCGGAAGGTCCCTGAAGCATGAGTAGGTACAAATTAGGTGGTTAAGGTACGTAGGTAAAATTCACCTACTCTGAAGAAATATTTTGAGGTGTGGTGGAAGTTATTTCTGCAACATCTATTGTGAATATATATGTGGGCTTCACAGAATTATTTGTATCCAAGATGTCCTATTGTCACTGTTACTACTTTTCAGCTTAGCACACCCAAAGAGCCCACCATGAGAGCTCAGACAACTGCAGCAATATCTTCCTAATAAAAACCTCATGGAAATCTTCTCTGCCTTTAATGCAGTATCTTTTTCTTGAGGCTGGGTGAAATGTACCCAAAATGTTCAGTTAGTATAAGCCACAGGAACACATTTCCTGGAGCACCTGCCAAAGTGAATATATCTCTAGAGATTAAGCCACTTCAGTCAAGGCCTCTTTGAGTCTAAGAGTAATTTGTTGATAGTGATTATTTTTAAAGCACTGATGATTGCACACCTGGTTATCTGCACATTCTCCCCGTTTTCCTATCACGCTTGTTAACACTTCTTGTGAAGACCCTGCTATTAAAATCTAAAGCAAAAATTCAATGTCAAGATAGAAGGATTGATTCTATCTTTGGAATTTCTTTCATCTGGCAATCTGGCAGAATTTAAGTCCAACCAAGCAGTCTCAAGGTGCGATAAAAAAGGAGATGGAAGACGCTTGACTAAGTGTTCTTGTTGATACGTTTGACTTTTTTATTGCAATATTTTTTGTTATATGAAGTGTCCACCAGCACGATAATGGTCTAAATCTTCAATGACAGCAATACCTACTAAGGTGTAAAAATCTCAAGTAAGCTAGCTAGAAGAGGTGCTTATCAACAATTTTTAAAGAACTGCGCAAAATTACTCTCGCTTAAGCTTTACTGCTCTTTTTTTCCTCCTTTAACTATTGACTCTCTTTTTTTTGTTTTGTTTTGTTTCTTCTGTTTGCCTCCTTTGACTCCTCTAGCTGCTTCAGTGCCTCCATCTGATTTGTCTCATGATCAGTGCCATAATTTCTCACTATTTTTCTCATGACCTGTACTCTCCTTGTCCTCTTTTCTCTTCTGACAATTTACCCCTCAATTTGTTTATGTATTAGTCTTTGCCATATTAGAAATGGTGTGATTTTACCTACGTTTCCCATTATTTCACTTTCAACTCCCAGACATCAGCTCATTCTTCATGAGAGAAGAATGAGAACATGAGAAGAACGTGAGAGTTCTTACTATAACACTCTCAGAAATCCCTTCCAAGCACCTTGTTTTCTCTGATTTAGTTTTAATCTTCTTCAGAACCATATGAAACTATTCACTCTAAAATCTCTACAGACTCTCTACCTAAAGTTCATGAGGACACCATTTTCATCCATTCAGACCTGACACACAGCTCTTCTTAGAGCTTCAACAATTCTCTCTTCACCTGATTACCAAGGTGGTATGTTTGAGAACATACTTCTCATCCACTCTTCAAATTACTGTGTGGGTTTTCTGTCCTTGCTTTCCTTCTCTCTTCTCTCTACACCTTGTTTCTGTGTGATCTCATCAGCAAATACAAATTCAACTACCATCTGTTTCCTAATGACTCACAGATATACTAGTCTACTCCAGACTAATCTCCTTATGTCCAAACTGAAATCTCAGCCTGCTTCTCTGACATCTCCTCATGTATATGTAGCCATCATCTCCAGCTCATCATGAATAAAACAGACAGCTTATCCTTTCCCATACACTAAGCCTCTCTTTCTCAGTCGGTTAGCTCAAAATATAAGTCAAGAGTCTAACTTAAATATTTCTCCATACACAAAAAATCTTTAGTTTCTACCAAGCAGGTTTCAAGACTAAATGAAATCTATGGCTCATCATGAGGAAATGACACAAAGAGAGACAGGTTGAAGCATGAGTCTTGTAAATGCTTAAACAAATAGTACAGGAGACCTGTTGTAGCCCAAGTTACAGCAGTTCGCTAGGTGCTAAACCAAGCACTCTGTTAATACAGTCAACGTGCTCATAATTAAGACACTGCATGGCTGTACATCATTCAGCACCATGGTCACTTTTAGCCAAGACAGCTCAAGTGAAGTAACCAGGAGTCGCTATCTCAGACTCTCAGTACATGTGGGTATGGACCCCTCCCCAAAGGTACAACCAAAGTCTTCTGACAACCAGAGAGCTATTCTGTCTCAGTAACAGCAGTATCTTTTCAACTTTGACAAATGCACTCTTGCCCTCCCCATATCCAATCAGATTGCTGCTAAAAGGATTGTGTTCTGAGCTATTCTTTGCCTCCCTCCACTGGTTCTTCCTTATCTCTCCCATCTGGTAGGAGTTACTACTTTTCATTCTCAAAGCTTGCTGACACTGTGTCACATTTTACATACTGTCAAGATACCAACTTGCTTGTCTGTTTAGACCATAATGCTAGCTACTGTTACCCACATGTTAATAGGCTGCTTCAAACTTCTTCACATAGCATACCTCATGCTTTGCAGGATCTCCTTATGCTTAACTAGAAACCAAATAATCTTTTTTCCTTGAACTGCTTCAACAAAACTCCCTTTTCCTCTGTTAACCCTCCAAAACCAAAATGGTTAAACCTCTGAGCAACGGTACCTAAGTGGAATGACCTTGGTGGTGTCTCCTAAAGGCACCCTGAAGGCTACTACCTACAAATCCCACCTTTCCTCAAAGGCAGAAATGTTTTTCAGAAGTCTCACCTTCCTAACATCAATTATTAATGTCACCCTAAGGACAGATGGTATCAGTGTAGGTGCTTAGAAAAGAAACAGTGTGCTGGAGCCTGTCCCTGAGGAGCTAAGTAATGCCTGGCGGTACTTTTAAACAGGCAACATACGCGTCTCCCCACAGCCTTGCCAACTGTTCCCCCTAAACTAAGCACTCCAGAGGGAATACAGTATAGCAGAACAATTAATTTAGCCCCAGGGGCCCTCTTGAACAACAGTATTGTAACAGCTTCTCTTGCTGACCAGTATTTCCTTGAAGCATCCCGCCTGCCTGTAACCATCTTTTCCATACAATCTCCTGTTTTCTCTTTCTGTTTCCAACTCAGAAGACTTTTGGTACTTACATTTATTGGCCTGTGCTGGTATAGTAAATAAAACGATGTAGTTGTAGCTGATGTTGCAGATGTAGTTGATGTAGCTGCAGTCATCATTGTTGTGAATCTTACAAGAGAAACTTCTAGTTTGGACAGAATATTACCACAAAAAGAAAACAGAGTCAAATCTGAAGCCAGTCAACAAAATTTCTAACTGTAGACAGTCTGTGGGTGGCATGGCCTCCTTTTTATTCTTTATGTTATAACAAATTGGGGTTAGGAACATATGTACATATACATATTTTTTATTGTTCCAGACTGAAAGACTGTTACAACTAAAGAAATCATTAAATGTTTCAAGTCTGAAAACAGAGCTATTGAAAAGAGAATGTGTTAAGTGCTCTCTGTTAAGTGCTCTCTGGTTTTGCTGACAGCTGAAGAGCTTGTGTGACAAAATCCATTTTGGTGAAGTTGCTCATGGAGAAGACTTCTACTTTCTGACTTCCTCACCCTAAATCCATGTTCTGTTGAAGATTTCTCTTCTATATGGACTTTTTCCCCCAACATACTATTCTGAATTTTAAACTTTCACATTTTTTAACTTAAGACTTCACAATAACCTTCTGGCAGAAAGCTACTGCCTTCTGTCTCCACTGGCAAGTACAAGTTCTGGTTATGGTTTCCCCCAGGCATCCCTTTTTAATGAGAATATAGTATATTTTCAGCTACGTTCTGAATCAGTAGTTTTGCTTAGATGCACACATATTCCTGCACCTTACAGAAAGATGCTTCTTCCTCCCAGAAAGCAACAACAGAGAAACGTGGATGCAAAATTGTTAACATAACAAACTGAAAAATGAAAAGGGGAAACCTAACCTTTCAGGCCTTTTTTTTTCCATATGGCATAGGGAGGCAAAAGGACATTAAAAATAAATCCCTGTCAAGTTATCTTTAAATCACCCTGATTAGTACAAACAGTCTTGACATATACACTCCCCCATACCATCTATAGGGAATAGAGAGAAATATTGCCTCTGTTCAAACTCATAAATTTGGGGTTTTAATGGTAGTTCATTAGATACTTAAAATACAATAGAGAGATTACAGTCATTAGGTTAGATTATCTTCGTAATTACCTTGTTTAGGTACCACAGTTCCACGCTGAGCTCGAGTCAGGTTGGTGGAGATTCCTCCTGGAATGCCAACCTTCAGTTCCACACTCATCTTCCGGCTCTTTTGGGTTTGGCAAAACTTCTGAGCCTCACAGGGTTTGTAAAAGTCATTCTGACAGCTGCCTGAGTCTGTAGAGAGCCTGAAATGTTAGCTGGAGGGTCTGTGCTGTCACTGTTTATCTCAGTAAGGCACTAACTGAACTTGTCAGGTGACAAATGATAATGTGCTGAAGACCAACAGTGTTTATGCATATGATTTGCTGTCATAGAATGTAAGAAAGGAGAGAAGACGCCCTTTGCAATTATAGTGATTGTGGTGCCTGGTTATTTGGCCTTATCTAGGTGCTATGAGGGGAAGAAATTACCACTTGTTTAGCTCGATAGAGAAGGAACCAGGTCCCAAAAGCTCAATAAAGCCCAGAAAATCCTCAGAAGACCGGCAAGCCTCAGAAAACAGTAAAACTAACCCGAGTGAGTCAAGACCAAGAAAGCACATACGATATCATACTGGAGCTTCTGCAGAATCTGCTATGAGCAGGCTTAAACAGCAACTTCTCAAATTAAGAGTGCTTCTTTAAACAGCACAGCAAGAAATGATACATTCATTACTGTTTTCAACTAGACCCAGACAGCCATAAATGGAGTTTATTTATGACTGTTTAACTATTCCAATTCAATAGACACTACAACAAAACAAAACTAACAATTATTGTGATCCTGTGGGCCAGATGCAATGCAAAAAACTCCTTGTTTTAAAAAAAATCTAAGCCTCAGACTACTGCAAGCCAGAAAGGAAGAGTCTCAGCTTAAGCTTAGTGACCATTTCTTTCTTTCTCACAAGCATAGGCGGATTCCCCCCAGTCCGCTGACAAGGAGTAAGTGGAGGAGCCTAAGCAGCTCTGGCTGGGGAATTGTGCACAGCAGCTTGGTTACATGATGTCTAGTACTAACAAGTATTAGCATCATTTTACTTTCACGAATGCAAAAATAAGTCCCCGAGGCGTTTTTAAAATATGGATGAATACTAAAACTGGTTCCCTCCTCTGGAAGTGTTCGGGCCCGGCTCGGGAGCGCAGTGGGTTTGGGAGTGAAGGGGAGGAGAGGGTGGGAAAGGCAGGGCAGGGTAACGAAAACGGAGTGCGGGCAGGGAGGGAAACCTTGCCACGAGATGGCAGCAATGCCACGTCTTTCTCGGCAGCTTGCCTGGCCCTGGATAATTTTTTTTTTTTTGAGAGAACCGCAACGTTTATACATAAATACAAGCTTATTACAAAGTCAGCCTACCTCGTTCCGTGCCCATTCACCACCTTCTTGCAACTTACAATGAGAAAACAACTTTGCATATTTCACCACGAAAGAAAACTCATCATAAGTGAATAATTACAACCTTGAAACTACCTTCCCAAAGGTGTTCACATTTCTGTCTTTCCTTCCTATAAGCCTTTGTATTTTAATTACGGATATAGGTAAGCATTAATTATGGAGTCAGGCCCAGTGTGCAGTGGTGGTGATCTTCACAGTTCTTACTGGATTGAAAGTCAGGTTTGGGTGGGGTTTTTTTGCCCTCCCTTTGCAGGTAGGCCTGGCACAGGAACCGTTGCTGGCAAAGGGCATCACCCGCCGGGGCCGTGGGGACCTGTGATATGCCAGCCCCATTTCCTTCCCCTCGGGCTCAGGGAACCAGCCCTGCTGGGTCCAGGGCGGTGGTGGGGAAAGCCTCTGTCTGCATACTGCCGTGCCTGGTTTGGGTTTGGGTTTAGTTATCTTTTTTTTGGTTTTGGAAAGGATAGTTAATGGCAGAAATTCCTCTTGGCAACAGGAGGCATCGGGAACGGCAACGTAAAGACAAAGCAGTGTTCCTCAAGGAGACGTTGGCTCCTCTCCTTCCATAAGGAACAACAGCTTGTTCTGATGAGCGACTTGGAAGGAATGAGCAGGGCACATTTTTGGACCTGAAAACCTTCCTCTCTCCCAAGCGGGGACCAAAGCAGCGGGGAGTTTCACCTAGGACTAGGGATTCCCTTCTCACCCCACCCCAGCGCACGCACCACCCGCACCCCACATGCGGATCGAGGAGTCGGGACCGGGGCTGCGGGCAGAGCCGGGAGACCCTACCCCGGCAGCGGTGCCAGTGTCACGCCGGGGCAGTGCAGCAGGACCCCCGGGCAGGTGTACCCCTGGAGCTGTCACCCTTCCCCGCGCCGGGGGGCAGTGGGCTGGCGGCGGGCCGGGGGTACCCTTCTCCCCCCCCGGACGCTTTTGGGGGCCGGGGCCGGGGCGGAGCGGGGGGACAGGCCGCAGCCGCCCCGGGGGGGCCGTGCGGGGCCGGGTGGCCGAGCGGGGAGGCTGCGGGCTTGGCGTGCGCCGGCTGCGGAGCGCCGGCCCCTTCCCCTCTCCGTGGGAAGTGATGGTTGAGTCCGGCGGCGGCGGCTTCTCGTGTGGCTGGCAGCCGCTCCGCCGCGCTGCCTGCGCCGCTCTCGCCGCGATCCCTCCCTCTCCCCTCCTCCTCCTCCTTCTCCTCCTCCTCCTCTTCCACGCACTCCCCGCATCCCTCTCCCGCCGCCGCCCGGCTCTCCCCGCCGGCGGCCGTGGATGCCGCGCTGCCCGCCGCGCCGGGCGTGCCTCCCCTCCCTCCCCTCCCCTCCCCTGGGCGGGCGGCGGGCCGGCGGCGGGGCTCGGCGGGCGCTGCGCGGCGCAGCCCGGCCGCGGTGCGGGACTGATGCTGTGAGCGGAGCGGGGCGAGCCGCCCGCGCAGTCCTGCAGGAGGCGTCGGGCGCTGCGCGGCGCTCGGGACCCGGACCGCTCCTCTCCGCCCCTCCTCGCCCTGTGGTGGTTATCTGGCGCTGTCCTTAGCCCCGCTGCCGCTCGGAGGACACGGTCGCAGCCGAGAAGAGCCGCCGGGGGTTTTGTGTGAGAGTGTGTGTGTGTGTGGAATAACTGCAGACATGACTGCGTGGAGGAAATTCAAGTCTCTGCTGGTTTTCTGCGCGGGGCTCCTCACTGCAGCTCAGGGTAAGATTTGGGTTTCTTGCACCGGATTCGCGTAGGCTGTGGTTACGGCACCGATTTCCCCCCTCAGCTACGCGGCGGCCGCTCGGATGAGCTCTCTCCCTCGCTTCGTTTCTGCGCCGGGAAGCAGCAGGCTCCCCGACCCCGGGCTCCCTTCTCCCTGCCTCCCGCCTCCCGCCGGTGTTCCCCGAGGGCTCAGTTCCCGGCCGGCCACTTCCCCCGGGAGAAGGCAGCCCCCCGGAGTTGGGCAGCAGCCGCTGCGGCGCTGCGAGGGGGAGCCGCGGGCACCCGGCCGCCTGGGCAGCGCCGGAGTTTGGGAACACTTCGCTCCCCGCGCGCGCACGAACGGCACTCGCTGCCGTGCGAGGGACAGTCCCCGGGCTGGCAAGTTTGGCTCTCCCCTCCTCCCGCCTCCCCGGCTTATCGCCGTGCTTGGGGGGGAGCGCGGAGGGGGTGGCCGCGGAGAGCCGCCCCCGCCTGCCTTCAGCCGGCTCCGCTCCCCGCAAGTTCCGCGGAGGCGGGGATGCGGGGCCGGGGTCCCCCTCCGGCAGCTGCCTGCCCGTGCCGGCGGGAAGAGGGCTCCTCTGCTCGGCGTGCGGAGGGGAGCCTCTCCCACCCCCAGCTGGGTTCCTCCTGAAAATCAATGGGGGGAGGGAGGAGAAACGAGGGGGGTGACGGTGGAGAATTGGGTTACACAACTTCAGTGCTGGCCTCAGCCCCATCACTTGCCTCATCGCTGGAGACAACAACTTCCCCATTATTCACTTCGCCTCTCATTAGCCCTGCGCTTTTTCACGCTGGGAGAGAGATGCGAGCGTGTGTGTGTGCGAGAGAGAGAGAGGGGGAGGCTGCTCGCAGCTGAACACCTGTCCCCGTTACAGCCTCTGCCTTCTCCCACCTCGCTCCCGGCTTTCTGCCTGCCTCTGGGAGGACGGTTCCCCTCGCGGTCTCTGCTGTCTGAGGCTCCCTTAACCCTTCCAAGGCTTTTTACGTCTTTCCCACCATTTTATTTTTCTCACTGCTTTTTTTTTTTTTTTTCTTTTTTTTTTTTTTCTTGTTTCGGGGCGGGGGTGGCTGGGGCGGGGGGAGCGGAGCGAGGCTGGAGCCTTCCCCGTCCTGCGGGTGCCCGCGGCTGGGCTCCCCTCACCCTCCCGGGCGGCACTGCGGGGTGCCCTCCCCCCGGCAGCCTCCGGCCGGGATCCGCAGGGAGAGGCGGTGGAGGGCCAGCCCGGGCTGCCGGCAGCCGGGCGGGAGATTCGCCCGGTCCGGAGGAGCGGCCGCGGCTCCGCGCCAGCCCGCTGGCACCGCTCCTCCGCCCGGGTCCTGCCGCTGCCTCGGTTCAACAGGCACCGCCACCCGGCTGCCCCCGGCCGCGCTGCCTCCGTGGGGAGGGGGGCGCGGGGGCCCGAGCCGCCGCGGGCTCCCCGGGCTGTGTGCGAAACGGGCGGCTCCGGGAGACGGGGCCGCGCTCGGCGGCACAGGCAGCCCGGGGCGTCCTCGGCGTGGCCGCCCTGCCCAAACTTCCAGCATCCCCGCCCCGGTGCCTCCGGCCCCGGCCCCCGCCCGCGGCGGGCTTGGCAGCCGCTCCCAGCCCGCCCACCTGCCGGGCGCCCCGGGGCTGTCCCCGGCTCCGGCGGGCGGAGCTGGGCCCGGCTCAGCGGGGCCCGGCCCGGCTCGGCCCGGCTCAGCGGGACCCGGCCCGGGACGAGCTGGAGCTGGAGCCGCGGCCGCGCCGGCTCCCGGGGCGGACCGACACCCGCCGCTCGTTTGTTAAATACACTGTAGCTGGTTCTGTCGTTTGACATTTAAGTGTTTTCTTTTCATGGCTGACAGCACATACGAAAAGCTGGAGGCTGGATCATGGTTATTCGGCGGAGACCCGACGTGTTTTGCTTACATACAAAGGCTTTGCCAGGAACGTTTGGGCACTGCCTCTGATGCTGCTCTGCAGAGTGTAATTATACCTCGCTTAATGTGGAGCAGCAACACACCTACTTAAAGGCTACAAACTGACTTAATATTGAAGTGAAACAACAGGTAGAAAGGGAACCAGCGGAGACATTTGACATAATTCTTTCCCATTTACTTTCCCAGGCAATTGAGCACAGGTATCTATATTTAGACAAATGTAATCCTGAGGCTGAAATTACATTTATAGTTTAGAGAGTGAAAGAACTCCTTCCTTAGTAACAGGAAGAGCCTAGGCTTTCAGGAGCACATAAAATTTCCATTAATAGATCTCCAGGACTCTGTTTTACCAGCCCCTTGGTAGTCGAATCATTTGGTAGCCACTGTAACAGGAATTCACCCGGTTTTGGTTGGTTTGAGGGTTTTTATGAGAAGATGGGGGAAAAAAAGTGCTGAATTTCTGGATGCGTTGCTACAGGCGTTCCCTTATCTCTCACTAAAATGAGAGGTGGGCTGCTTTCCACATTGTTCCCCGTTATGAAATGAAATGGAAACCCTTTGTTGCTGTGCAATTGTCTGTAACTTTTTAAAGGGGGCAAGAAAGGACAAAAATGAACGTACATCATCTTTCATTGTGGTAGACTTGAGATGCAGTTCTATACGTTTCTTTGGACTCATTTTCTCTGACTGATGCAACTGAGTATTTTGGTGAACTTTTGGGGGATTCTCCCCTGTCCATTATGCTTTGAGCATCAAGGGAAATTAGTATGTAGTCATTTAAAGGAACCGCTTTCCCAGAAACTACCCTGTCATAGCAGTTATGCTTCAACAAGACAGGCAGCACAGTGTTCAGCTCTGCACATTAAGAAGGGTTTGTTTATAAAGCCATTTGCTAATTCTGATAGGTTATATCCCAGCAAAAGCAAACATAAAAACCTACTGATTTGCTTGAAACACAAAACACGTCAGTATAGTTTCTGTAAAAATTCGTACTGCTAGGGAACAAATGGTAGATTTAAACTGAACTCAGGCTAAAACTCAAGATAAAAGATTAAAACATCTTTCTGCTGTGACCTGAGGTCTGCGGACAAGCTATTTTCAATGTAGAAATGCATACTGCTTAATACTTAAAATTGTCCCGGTACATGTTTTCAAGATTATCTCCTGGACTTGTTCAGATAACCAAATAAGACACCTTCATCGCCACGTAATTGTCTCAAACAAAATATGCATAAGTGGGCTTATGCACAGAGGTATCATTCAGATTAATGGAAATAGCAAAGGGAAAACATTTCTGTTCTTAAATTGAGTCCAGACAGTGAAAGGACTCCTGGACCTACAGCTTAGGATTTTGTTATAAAAAAAAAAAAAAAAGAAAAGAAATAAAACCCGAAACATTTTATGTACCTTCTGTTTGCTGCTATCACTTTGTCAAAATAATTGCTATGACTGCATCTCACACAAAGTTACCACTATGTTTAAGGCCTGCTCCTGTTGGACTGAGAGTGTTTGTCTCTTTTAAAGTCATGTATTTTCTCCCTCTTCAAAGCAGTGTTTCTCAAACTGTGAAGCTGGTCTCTCTAGAGAGTCTCCATTCTCTTCCTGAGAAGACTAAAGCAATTCTAGGGAAAATGAGCTGAAAAAGGGGATTTTTTTAAAAGAACATCAGAGCTAGGTGTTGAATACCTAGCTGCAAAACCATGTATTCAATGGATGCATTCTCCATTCCCCCAGCCCAGTGAGGAATTAGCCATAGAAAGACAGAAAAGAGAATAGCCAGCTTTGACCACATAATATTTTAATCTGAAAAAGCCTTTACTTTTTGGTAAGGTCTCTATCTTTCCCAATTTTCCATCATGTATGTGTGTATATGTATATAAAATGTCTTTAACGCTATATAGGGATAGGAATATGGTCAATTTGAATATAATGTAGTGTAGAGCACATCAGTGCAACAAAGATTCCCCAAACACTAATTTTAGACCTTTGAACCCACAGATGAGGTTTGAATTCCCACCGTCAGCCAGTACAAGCTTATCAGTTTCTCTGGTGTGTGTTTAACAGGATACTGGTGTGTGTGGAACAGGGTACTGGTGTGAGGAGCTGGAGATGGTATGCAAACACATGCAGGCGTGAGCACACGTGAACTTCAGGATGTATTGAAATCTGTGAGGGCACTTCAGCACTGTCTGTGATCTGTATATATAGGACCCATTCTGCAGATTGTTTTCTGTTTACTGACTGTCACCCTCATGTCCCTTTATACAGACATGTGTGATTTTGATCAGGCATGGGGTCTGGGGAGGGGCAGCTGTCATTCTTCTCCCCTGCAGACTGCTTTTTCTATAGAGACATGGAATTATTTATAACCCATTATATGGTAGTATCATTACATATGCATTGATATATGCAAGTTTTTAAAAGACACCTATGGGACTTTTGGCCTCGATACCATTTACATTCATGAAAACTTTGGCCCCACCAAATTACAAACAATCTGAAACTGTGAATATTTTAAACAAAAACCAATGTGTTCAAGATTTACCATGTTCTCTAGAAAGGCTGAAAAACCCTAGGGACCACCGGTTTCAGCTTTTCTGAGACATGTCATCTGTACACTGTTGCATTAAACTTCCTTTCATAACCTTTCTTCGGAGAAGTAACTGCCTAATAGTGTGACTGTATAAAACCTCCAACGAATTTAAAGAGAAGATGTAATTTCATTTTGCTCAAATCTGTATTGAACTGTCATGCCTTTGACCATGATGACATTATTCTGTTAGTAAACAGCCTTAAGTGTAAGCACAGATATTGCAGTGTAGCGCCGGGCTGCCTGTAACCAGCAGAGGGACGCAGTGTGGCGAGGGGAATTGCTGGTTTAACTATACAATCCACCGAAGCAGTAGCATAATTATGAGACGTGATCTCTAATAAAACTCGAGCATACAACTGGATTTAAATCAGGGTCACCGAATAAGAATCTGGCCTCTAGTTCTCCATATGGCTGCGAAATTAGTCAGATTAGGCTGAGCTAAATTGGATGTTCTTCCAATTTCTGTGGTGAACAAAGAATGAGAATCATATGGAAATTCTCCTAATGTGTATGAATCACTTTCTTTTACTTAGATGTTTTACTTTTTTTTCATCAGTTGCAATTTCCTTTAAACCATTTTTATCAACCGGTAACTTCTGAAATAGGGAAAAATTCCATTAATGCCTGGGGAAAGCTGTGAGATCTTACTTTGTCCTCACACATCTTTGTTCTGGCTGGATGAAAGACTTCACTATATGACATTTCTATTGCATTTAAGAAAATCTACACTATATTTGTTACAAGTGTTTCTCAACAGACTAACTGCTTAAACAAATTACTTGGATTATTGCTAGTGTTATATTGACACACAAAGGCAACATTTATCAGTTGCCTGCATTTAGGAATTGAACAGTAAATTCACGGATGCACTGAAAACTCTTACAAGAGTAATACTGCATCTTATTGCCAATAACAAGTCTTACTTGCTCAGAGACAATCATTTTTTCTCCATTTTTTACTCATATGAAAAAAAAAAAAAAAAGAGATAAAATGACAGCAGTTTCTTGCCATTTTTACCTGGAGGTTAAAAAGAGGGCACATTCAGTTAAAAGGGCAGAGCAAGATTTAATCACTGTTATGTTGCTGATGATTAACCAGAATTCCTCTTGATTAATCAGGATATCATCAATGATTTGCTTTTAGCAAAAGATAAGCAAAAAAAAAAATCTCACAATTTCTTGCAATTATAGTAATGCTTTAATCTGCAGCATAAAAATTAATCATAGTTTGTTACACCTTTATAATTATTAAATTATGCATTTTAACAATACATTAATGCATATTCCGAAATAGTGATTCCACCTCTTTCAATTTCCTGTGTTGAGTCATCCCTGTCAATTAAAAGGTAACTTCGGACAGGTGTGAGGGCCCTGTTCTGCTGCGGTGGAAACTGAAATTTCTATTTATTTCAGCAGTAGCTGGACTGGCCAGTTTTGAGAAGATTGCTACTCTGAATACGGCAGACACGGTATATTCTGCAGCTGAATAGTGGAGCGAGACCCTGTTTAATATGAGATCCTGTGGCTGAGAACTTCTGACAATGTTTACATCCATGTATGACTGAAAAAAAAAGGAAAACTGGATGAATCTGAGCAATCTTGATAATTTTAAAATATTTATATATTTATAGAAGTAATTTGTTTTTAAACGGCATCTCTGATATCTCCAAGCATGGTTTTATCTGACCTCTACCTTGCTGCTTCTTTTTTCTCTGCTTTTTCCTTAAAGAAATTATGGAGGTCGATATACAGAGAAACCTAGTATCATTTTAAGTCTTCGGATGTTTTATGTATCTCTTACAGTATCCCATGGATACTGAAGTACAGAATCGTGTTCCGTATTCATGTCTCCATTGTACAGTGGCTTTCCGAAAGAAACATTCACAGCACTGCAGATGAAACAGAGCTGAATAAATAATAATGAGTAAAACTTTGTGTCCAGTGTTTGTTTTGCAAACTTGCATAAAATACGGTCAGCATTTTAAAATTACATTTTGCAGCACTTGCTTCACGCCTTATTCTCAATTTCAAGGCAATGACGTTCTCATGCAATTTTGCCAAACATCAAGTTTTTCTTATTTCTTGTTTGAAAGTTTTCCTTGTCTTTTTTATCAGAAAGCCATTTCTAAATGTGTATTGGAGTTTTTTCATTGAAGTGTTCTTAAAATTCTGTTGTTTGCAGCAAACCTTTGACATTTAGCAGAGAGCAAATCTGGGGCTCGTGATATACCTTTTCCTCATTCTATGATTTGCAGATCAAATGTAGCCATGACATAATACTTTACAAATCATTGTTTACTTCCTTTGACCTGTACTACTCACCGTATCGTGTTCACATCAACTAAGAGAACACAAATATTCAAACTTATGTTTCGCTTACACTGGTGCTGAAACACCAGCAATGCGCAGTGCACTGGGAGCAAAAGTGCAGCTGGCCTTGCCCTGTATTTGAAGCTCAGGTTCAAGAGTGGGCCTAACCACACTGGGGACCACAACCAGGATATTATTTTTTTTAAATACTGGCCCAGCTGCAGCTTGGATTTAAAGCATCTTCTCTGTGCTTGCAACGCCTGCTGCTGAAATGGATGGGGGAGCTTGGCTCTGCTTAGTGTATCCAAAATACATGAACGAGAGCTCAGGCTTGGCTTTGGGTATCGTGCTTGAGCTAGAACTTGCCCTGTATAAGCGCATCAGGGTTCAGTCTGAACTCATGGTGTGTGTAACACGGATTCAGCTGTAGCTTGGGACCCGCATCAGATTGCCGATGTGCACCACAGCTGGAGGCACAAGGAACAGGGAAGTGATTTTGCCAGGAAGCAGCTGATGTTGGGAAGCAAGCGGCTAGATATGGCAGGAATACATGTGAGCTCATGGAACCTGCCTTGCCCTGAACCTTAGAAAAAGAACACAGGTGGCTGTGACAATAACAAAATAAAAGGAAAGAAAGAGCTTTTCTTGCACAACAGTGAAGCTTTTGAAAAGGCCATTTTGATAAAATAGAAAAAAAAAAAGGCAAAGTATTTTAACTTATTTTTAGACTAATTTTACATGCTTCTGGTTGTGAAACAAATGGTCATGACAAATCACACTGCTCTCACTAATGTCTGTGGGATATCAATGCAGACTCTGGCTGCTTCCAAGTGACTAAGTACACTATTTTAGCTTTGCCCCAACAGCCAGATTCTCTATTGGTATCCCGCTGATGTTTCTTATAATACATAGATTGAGTCATACCAAGCATTTTTTTGGTGGAAAAGCTGTTTTATAATTCACTTTTAGAACCTCGGTGCAATCAAGAAACTGCTGATACCACAGTCGGTGACCCTCTGCATTTGTAGACATCTCTCTTGAGAAATTAAATTGATTTTCTTTATCTTAGCATGTAAATATCCACAGCGCACACTCTGACCCATTGTTTTCAGTGTTTCTAACACTGAAGAATGTAGTGTTAATAGATTTTATGAAGTCAACAGTGGCAACAGCAGTAGCATTTTGATCGTGAGCTATACTCAGCCATTTTGATCTTGCTTTCCCATGAAACCTCTATAGGGGAGGCTTTATCATGGTATTTCATTACCATAAATGCAAATGCTGAATTTTTCCTTTATTTTGTCCAAGTACATAATGTAGTTAACTTGAAACAAATCTGCCAGCTTGTAGAGAAAAAGCATTCTGCTAGGCAGACCTAGTTATGTTGGACATAGACTGTAGCAGTCAGCTGAATAGTTTGGGTTGCTGGATGTCAGATTCTGACCTGTTAGGACTTGATCCAAAGGCAGGGGAACTCACAAAAAAAAAAAAATCATCTCATTAACCTTAATGCACTTTGAATCTGGCCTTTATTATAGCCACATATCACACAGAGAACTTGTATTAAAACAAGGATGCTGGATCAAATATAATAATGAGAATTAGAACTCTTAGTTTTTACTATGAAATGTTATGCGAACATTCATAGAAACGCCATTTACATTGAAGATGTATGATGCCTCAAATTTTTTGACCTATCTGAAGTCTATCTTACTCCACTGGCTTTCACTAGTTATATAATTTATTTGCTTCTGAGGAGAGATTAACCTTTAACTGCTTTCTTTAGCAATATTTAGTAAACAGACTGATAGCATGGAGATGATCTATGCAAACAGCAAAGAAGGATTTCTTCAACTCATGTTGCCATGACAATTTAGATTTTTCCTGTCAACTCCTGAGAAGCTCCAAAGTCATTTCCTTAAAGCAATGAATCAGGGAATATTTTTGAAATCGAAGTTGCTCTCTTTTTTCAGTTTAGTGTCATATAACAGAGTCAGGGCCCTGATCCAGAAGATTTTAAAATCTACAAACAAGAACTGTTGCAAAAATTATAACATCATGAAACCCTCTTCATGGATCTCTGTTGATTTACATGAGCAGCGAAGCTGACTTCAGATGCAATATCAAGTGATTTAGATTTCGCTTATTAATTATATGATAATAATAAATAGTCGTTGTAAAACCAAAAATGGATAATGAAGAGTGGAGAGGCCAGCTTACACCTGCCATTTTGATCTTCACGACAATATTTTATGTTGCAGCTCTTTGGAGGAAATTACATTACAGAAGGATTATAGAACAAAGAGGGACTAATACTTTTATTTTTGCTACAGTTTCAATTATAAAATTAGTTCAATGAATAGGAAATAAAATAAAAAGACTGTTCTCCACATACTGAAATTACTATCCGAGATACTTCCCATATACAAAGTTATTACCAATCAAACTGAACTTCTCTCTTTTGATTTGTTTTAAATGAAATGGATTGTTTTGAAAATACCTAAAACTAGTCCAAACTACTTTAATTCAATTCATAAGAAATAAATTACTGGCTTAAAGAGGTATTTCTTAGGCTGCTGTTAGCAGCGAGGGAAACATGGTAAAAGAAAAGATAAAGTGAAGTGCTGTTTCTGCTGGGAAAATAAGTTTCTCTGTATAGAAGACAAGAAAAGTAGCTCAGTAATGGCTTTCTTTTTTAAATGTTCCTGGCAGATGACGGCTACTGAGTTGGTGTAGTTTGTTTACTGCTTTGCAATGGATTTGAGATGAGTCATATCACATTAGAAGGAAAACTGAGTTGTTTTGTCAAAGTGAATTCAGTTTCCCTTTTCTTCATATATATTCAAATTATTAGTTTTCTTTAGAGACACGAGACACCTAAGTCATTTTTTCTAGTGTTGATTCTTATGTCCATAAATCTGTGTTCCTGTTGCTAGAAATGGTAAGTCCAGATCTGTAATTTCTGTATACTGGATAAGGTGACTGAGCTGGAGCCTTCTTTCTGGTAGCCTCATGCATCTTCTTTAAAGGACTAGCCATTTTATTGCCAAGCTAGTTTGAACCACAATGATTTCAACCTTTACAATCATGGTTGATACTTGCAAGCCTTTCTATCCCCTTGCCTTCAGAGTGGGAGCTGAGTAAGGACTGTAGGATGGGTCCTCAAGATTTCATGTTGTAAGAGAAATCTTTATTTCTGTCTGATTTCCTTATTGACTTCATAAGTTCACTTTACTGGTAACACATCTCAGTGTATCCACAAATAGTGTTAAGGTAAAGTGGTACTTACTTGTATGAATATTTGATAAAGAAACAGACTTGTGGATGGAATACATTTATGATACATCAGGTCATGTGCATTCAGCATGAAAAACAACCTTCTTTTTCCAAAATATCTGATGGAAAAGGAGATCCATTTATTGAATAAAAGAACATGTACACACCGAACAATAAAAGCATCTGTCTGAGCTCATTTTACCTGCAAAACAAGTTTTGATGCAAAGTTCAAGGTTGCTGGGAAGGGGGCAGAAGGTACTGTTTGTGGTCAAGAGCCTAGATCTGTATTTTTATTTTCTTCTCAGGAGTGCCAGATATCTGCAGTTCCTACTGCCATAAGAGAAAACTGCAGATATCAGCACTTTTGAACATCCAGGAATTTGTACTGTACTTACTTTACATTTGAGAATTGTCATAATCAGATTGTAATACAGTGCTGTAAAGAGAGTGGATAGACAACAATATACAGAATTTACTACTGTTGCCTCCCAAGTAGTAGCTGAATTAAGCAAACTTCTAAATCTAGAATTGTGTTATTTTTTTAGGAAGGAGAGACTCCTCAAGGGGAGTTTTGGTTTGTTTTTCTTTAAAACTGTTGTAATTCTGTGTATAAAAAAAACCCTGGATCTGATGTACCCTGGAACAAAATGTTTGTGATTACAAAGCAAACATTAAAAGCAGCAGCAAATCAGAATTTGGAGTGAAGCCAACTCATAGACTACTGGCTATATTGGATAATGGAGGCTGTTGTCCTGGCCCAGAACTAAAAGCAATTAGTTCCACCTCCACTTTATCTCCTCTATGAGTATTCATCATTTTTACCTTTATCCCACATTGATGGTAACTAATTGCAGTTCCTTGGGGCTGCATTTTTCTTTGTAAGAAACAGGCCGTTTGTAAGGGGTGAGGCTGGCTCTGGTGGGGGAAAGGTATCTGCCCAGTTTTACCACTGTAGGATGGGCATCAAGCTACTTCTGATATTATTGTGCATCACTCTGCAGACCATATTTGCAAGATGGATAGGTTTATGCAAATGTTTTGATTGTGCTTTGTCACACAGCACTGGTACATTCAGGTACAGTTCTGTAAAGCAGGAGCGGCATTCTGTGCTACTGTCTCAACAGCAGTTTGCTTCTCAGACCTACTCAGTCACACTGTTGTTGTCGAGGTACTATTCCAAAAGAGTGATGTGCATGAGGATCAGGTCCCCTGGGGGGAAAAAATCAATTAAAAAAATAAACTACTTTTTGACACTAGAAAGATAATGTACTGCCCACTGTGAAAAAATAAGCTATTGTGGTGACAGACTGTGTCAGGTGAGGGATGGGCATTCAGCACAGAGGACAGCATAGGCAGCCGATGGAAATCATTCTTGTATTTCATTGACACACTCTCCAATACTACCACTGAGGAAGATAACCTATCTCAAAAAAGAAGCTGCATGTGAAAAAGCATGACAGCACGTAATGGGGGTTTCAGTCAGGACTGTTTTATTTTTTTTAAATCAGTCCTTACTCTTGTCATTTGCCCTCTTCCACTTAAGTTTTTTCTGGGATATCCTGTCTAATATTATATTCTTTAAATGAAGGTTCATTACTCAGTGACACGTATAGTGTGATTTATTAATTTGCTTTATGGTAAATCCTAGAGTATAACCTATATGAACGTAGAGAAAATGAAATGGACAACATGGACAACATTGTGAAAGCAAACTCAAGCCTGGGGAATGTTATTTCCTGCATGACGAGAATCAAGCAAAAAACCTTATCTTCTTAAACTTAGCCCATAGCAGTTTCATGCTGCCATGTATTTTATAGAGGACATAGCCCAGATTAGTTCACTCACATCCATCAATAGTTATTCAAATTTTTTTTCTGATCTCCATTACTGGTATTTGTCTTACTGAAGAGCAGTGCATAATCACCTTCCCTTATTGTCTCCAGTAACACAGGCATACTGGTGTAGTCTTAGTGAGCAGAACTGGTCATACCGCTCAAAACGTGAAACGTCTGTTGGCAAGTGCCCTCAGTGGAAGCCCTGGTGCCACTACTGTGCAGGTGTGATGTGGTCTGATAAATAACGTCTGGTTCTCTCATGGGCATGGCAGCTCAGCTGCTGAGCTGATACACGGGCTTTATGCTGACATGCTGAAAATAATGGCTTTTAAGTCATAGGACTGGCAGAGCTGGCACCATCAGATTTGCAACATTAAACACTATGTCTCTTTCTTTTCCCCATACTGTTTCTTTAAAACTTTCCTTTTGCAGACCTTATCTTTCTTCTTCCAGTCACTCTATAATTTCCTCCTCTGCTGAAGGGGTATAAGGCACCTTCTTTGTTATGCTCCAAAGTGGCTGTTTAACATTCCCATGGAGGAAAGCACCCAGGGTCTAATCTGTGATGACTCCTGCATTGGGAGCAACCAGCACAAAGGCTGAAGATGGAGACCTTAAGAACTAAGTCAGGGACATAAACTGTGCTCAGATTTTGTGCAGGTCCCATGAATTTGGTTAAGTTTCAATCTTCACGTATTTAAAAATGCAAAAAGCATCACATCAAATCAAATCAGAACAACATACCCTATCACTGACAATGGCCATTAGCAAATGCATAGAAAGAATTGCAGGATACCAGGTATAGACAGCTTTATATTTTAGCAGCATTTGGCCAGTTTAGGGAACTCTTAGCCAGAGGTTGCATCTATGTTCAACGTCCATCAACAATTTTAACTTTCACTAATCTGTTCTTGAACCTATCCATAATTCAGACTATTTTCTGACAATCTGTTTTACAATTTAATTCCTGCTGTGCAGAAAAGCACTGCATTTTGCTTGTTTTGAAGCTTCTACCTGCTCATTCCCCTGAGCATTTCCAGCTCTTTGGAAATACTTCACCCTGCTCAGAACTTTGCATCTGATAGATAGGAAAGGGTGATGTGAATCTGTAAATTACATACTTTTCCCATGTACACCTAAAAATTCCATATGGATATTTATATTAACTAACTTCAAGTAATGCTACTGTATGATTCCCAAATGTATTTCTCATAATTTTTAACAATCATGATGTTGTAGTCAGTGTTGCTGATGCACTCAAACGAATAATAGCCTATATTTCATTATAACCAGCCATTTCCCTCTATCGCACCATCTCAATCTCATCAATAATATTTTGATTGTTTGCTTTCCAATAAATAGTAAAATTAGTTTGTACACGGTGACCATCTGAATAGCAGCGATGTTCATTTTGCCCTGTGAGAGATATCTGGAGGGGCAGCAGAGAAAATGCTTAGAAAGTTAGGTCCTGGTAAGAAATGAATACAGCAAAGCTGGTGCTCAGTGATCTCCTCTCCTACTGACGCTGACTTCCATGGAGTTAGTTGCTTATTGGTAATATAAAGTGCACCATATAGTAGTTTCATCTTGCATATATGCTATTTGCCCCTCTGTGGTCCAATGTATCACTGGTCACAAGTCACATCTTGAAGGTGTTCTCTTTCCTGGGACAATAAGCAAGAGGTCAGGTGAAAACTGGTGGGGGTTGTGACAAACTTTAATGATGTGATCTGGTGAAGGATTGGGTTTCTGTGGAGATTAGGAAAACTGCAAGAATTTCTTTTAGAAAAGGTTTGGGAAGAGGTCCATTATACTGGGAATGCTGAAACCATGTCATCCTTCTAAATCAACCAGTTTCCCCTCTCCTAAGACCCAGGTCTAGAACAAGTTGCAAAAAAAAAAACAACAAACATTGAAAATTCTTCCGCTAGATAGAGGCTTATCTCAAACCTTAAAACATACAAGATATTACATGAGCTCCAATCATAGGTTTCTGGTTTTAGTTTCATGTTAGAAAATCTGTCACTGTCTGAAAAAGAACTGTTTCTCGTTCCCTAAGACAGCAACCTTCCTACATGCATTTATGAATGGGATGTAGAAATTCTACCTCTTCCTCTTCCTCTCAGGACGGCCTATAGAAAAGCCCGTCAGCATCATGAAAACAAAACAAAGCAATGCAAATAAATAATTAGCAAAAGCATAGCTGAAGCTGACCATTATGGACAGGAGTAGCATGAGACAGAAGAAAGCAGAATCTCTTTAACGTTAGCAAGTCTCCCATGGCTGTTCTTGCTCCTTCATTCTGCAAGGCTCTATTACATTTCCATAAAAGAGAAATTTCTGATTTCTTTTTAAATAGGGTTTATTCAGAAAAGGAAGGCACTAATTACTTCTGTCCTGTGCAAACAAAATCATTGCTTAGCTTTTGAGAACTGGCAAGAACACAGGTTCCAGAAAGATGACTGGAAAAGGACTACATCTGAAGAAGGTATAATGTATCTGATGTACTGCAATGTAAATTTCTAGCGAGACAAGGGAAAGATTCTTTGAGTAGGACTATTTTAGTGGGACAACAAAAATATTTTCCAAGCAAGTTTTGTTTTCTGCTTGATTAGAAAAAATTATTTATTAAAATGAGAAAATGTCTGAACACCTAAGATTATGCTCAAAAACCAGATTAAGTTTACAAATAAATAATGTGTTTAATTAAAAAGTAATAGCTCATTTTAGGTAACGATACTTTAATGCTGGCTTGGGATGACATAGAAATTTGTGTAGCCCTTTGTTTATATATTAAGCTTTCCGCTTTTAAGAATTACTCCCTTGACCATAAGAAAAAAATACCATATAGAATATCTCAACCACTTTCATCAAAGGATCAGATGGCATGTACGTTTAGTTGCTTGAATTAGTAGAATAGTGTTTCTTCAGAGAAAATTATGTAAAGACATTTTGTTGATAAGCTATACCATTCCTTACCGCTATGTTGCCGGCATAACCCTTCAATATCTGTCTTTTCCTCTTTCTGCCTAGAATAATTTTTGGTTAGTATAGTATATGCACCTGAAAATTTCAGAAGAAAAAACCCTGCTGATTATTCTAATGCAATATAACTTATTAATTCAAGTGCTAGATGTGAGATGTGCCGAACTCTTCAGTTCCTAATTAATTTCATGGATGTTGAGGACACTCAGCGGTAAATAAACACACAGAAGAATTTAAGCATCAAGGTCTCCCTTTATTGTGAAGATATTTACATCTAGTACTTAGATTACTGAACTACGCCAGAAATACCCAAATTTACACATGCCTGTTTTTCATTAGAAATTTTCCTTTGAGCCTGAAATTACATTTCTGGGCATACTCAGAATGGTTGCATATTGTCAATTTGTGTAGGAGTGTTACTGAACAGTCACTGTAATCTTCAATATAGATGCTCTTCCATAGGGATGAAACTGCTTGGCTTTCTTTAAGTGCGCCTGCCAACTTTGGCCTTACGTAAGATATTCCTGGGGGTGGAAGTAGTGCCCTTTCATGTTGCCACAGCAGAGAGAGTAATTTAACAGTTGAACCACTTAGCTAGATTGTGAAAAATCTACATTCAGCTTCCTCTTCCCTGAGAAAGTTAAAGCCTGTCTCAACCTTTTTTTCTGGCATATACTGTGACTGCCCTAGGCTCTCTGCTGTTGGTGCTGTGACGGTTTCCTGTTGAAGTTTCCTTTGGAGGTAGAAGGTTTGGGTCCAAACCTTGCCTAAAGGAACTCTATATAAAACATTTTAAAAGCTGCTGGAACAGTGACTGGACTCCTACTGGTCCCCTCTTACATGGAGAGTATTACTTGCCACATCAGAGTTGTACTCCCGGTTGGGTTTCTGTCTTGCTCAGTGAATATTCAATTATTCTATGAAAAGTGGAACTGTAAGTAGTCCACCTGGAATACTGCTCTGGGGTTCATTTTCCAGGAAGCTCCTAAAAGATGGGTGCTGCAATACTTATTTTCAACTCATTTCAGGAAATAATCAATATCTTTTATCATTAGGGACTTAACAATCATCACATTACACCCTTTGAACAAAATCTACAAAGAAATCTTACAAACAGGTTACAAAGAAATGCTGTTATCAGGGGGATTGTTTGATTTGTCCTGAGGTTCATATTTATTTAAGACCTAGGCAAAATATTTTTTTATTCTAGTACAAACTTTGCAGCACCACTTAACTAATGAGGTATCTGACACATCTCTGCTGACATCACCATTGATATTGGAGAGATGAAAAAATTGAGGACTAGGTATAACACTCCCATTTGGATTTGCATGTATTAGTCTTAAGGTGCCTAGTTACCATAGTAATGAATATAGTATAAATAGATGTGTGTACATGTGTCTGAGAGAGAGAGACAATTGCAGTCATCTATTGTGGAGAGTCCCATAGTTACCCTTTGCTGTTCTTCAAGTTTTGTCCATTTTTCTAATAAAGTAAAAAACGTTCCCTTTGTTTATGAGTGCAGCGTTCACGGCAAGCTGCTGCCACACAGGAAGATGTCCTGTCTGGAATACTTCACCCTAACCCACTGAAGTTCTGCAGCTCAAGTCCATGACCTTGAACTTCAACCAGGGATTTCTGAAATACTGGAGGGATGTGCTGGCAGTGTATTGCCTTGCTTATCAGCTGCAACATTACATGGGTTTTCACCTCAAGGCACAAGGAGTCACGGTAATTGAGACTGGAGGTCACAGATGTGTAAATTTATCACTAAATCCATTTCGCTCAGGATGACACATTGCATTTTGGCTCCCTGTAAGTGGAGGAATGCATTTGGAACAGCTTTTGATAGCTATCCCACCTCGCTAAGGATTAGAGCAGCCTGGAAAGCGCCTCCCCACCTCCATGAACGAAAAGCAAACAAAATCTCTTCAATTTTACCACTCTCTACTGAAGACAATAGTTTGTTCTATTTTACTGCATATGGTAAAATAACAAATACACACGCACAAAACCCCCCCAACAACCACAAAAGAAACAGCACGAAGTACACACTTCTTGTGATTTTTGTTTTTCTCACCAAAACCACTTTTGAGAACATACTTTTAAACAGCGAGCAAGGAACCCAGAGGGACAAAAGGCTGTTTACTGACAATTTTTAAACCATGTCTGTCTAGGAATGATTTTTGCAGATTGGAAAAAAGCAAGCAAACTTTCTTTCTTTAGAAAAGATTAAAGACAGTCAAGGAAACTATACATCAGTGACTTTAACAAGGGTTGTGGGGAAAATTAAACTACCACAAGGAAGTGTGAAAGAACAGCTTGAAAATCAGTTTGATTAAGGATAACCAGCATAGATTCAGGCAGGGAAGGTCATGCTTAACTAACCCGCTGGAGTTCTTTGAAGGTATTACTGCCACTGTAGATAAGGGAAATTCAATGGACGTAGTCTACTTGTAAGCCTTTGACAAGGCACCACATCTGAGATTAATGGCTAAGAGAAATCATCATGAAGGCAAAGAAACTGTGGGATGGAAAACTAGTTTAAGTGTAGGCCACAAAGGGAAAATCTGGACAGAGTTTCTGAGGCGTCAGTTTTAGGTCCTCTGATGTTCCTGATTATGTATGTCTGACTGTAAGTGATGGGGGTAGAATCTGTAGCTTATGAGGGATCTAAAAGCATAGCAAGAAGCGCAGATCAATGTGATCATATTCAAAAGGTGTTGTATCATCTATATAACTTGTTTAGCAAAAATAATCAGAATTTGCCTAGGAAAATATAGAATAATTAATCTAGGAACACAAAACCAAATTAGAAAATACTCACTAAATAAAAGAACCATCCTATATATTAAGCAAGAAAACAAATTGGGAATTACTGAGGAAATAAACTGAAGCCATCAGCCTAGAGCAAAGCAGCATTTTAAATGGTCAACAATGTGCAAAGATGTTTTAGAAGACAGAAAACATATCAAAGAAAATGAAGAATATTGTTAGTGCACACAAAACCATAGTAAAAGCATCTCTAGGACATGGTCTACAATATTGCTAATAGTTGTTCAGGGAAAATAGTATTTTCATGTTGGGATTCATTGTAGGGAAACAATGGATATAAGGTCCCAATAGCTGAACTGCAAAGAATGTTAAAGAACCTCAGCGTTTTTAACTGTAAACAAGGAAAATATATGATGTTTTTATTATAGTGGGACCCAGGGATTCTAGTCAAAATTAAGGTCCTATTGTGTTAGGCATCCTAATGGAAGACAGCACCTTCCTGTGCCAAGGAGCTTATAATAAAACAGCTTAACTATACAGACAAGGGAAAAAAAAGACACAAAGGACACAGTAATTTATCTAAAGAAGGTCTGTGCCTGAATTGTGATCTAGGATTCATATTTTATGAGTCCCAAGTCGATACTTTATATAATGAGTTACATTATTCCTTTATAGGTGTAAGGGTTTTGCTTAATATGGAGTAGAAAACCTAGGTGATTATCTTTTTTATACATATATATAGGCTTAGAAATAGAAAATTCTTATTCTGCATTTGTTCAGGTCTTAACCTAAGTCACTGTTCCCAGAGACATCTACTTAAATCTAATAAAGATTAGATTAAATTCTTAGGGAATCTCAATATTCATTCCTAAATATCTGAATTCCAGAGTAAAAATACATATTAATTTTTAAGGGAAAATAATTAAGTAATATATATAGTAAGTCCAGAAGGCATTTACTTTTATGTGAGAAAAACAAGGTAAACATAATTAACAGAAATTGGCTGAAATGGCTATTTTTTGATTAGGTGAACTTCATTCTTCATGACTTTCTCATGCTCTGAGGTCTGCTAGGAAGGAAAAATATTCTCAGAAGATCAGCACTTCCCCCTAGTTATGGAAAGTTTCTTTGCTGTATGACTCAGAGCTTTGAAGTTCATATATTCAATCTATTCTTTCATACATATATTCACTCTTATAGCTAGAGCTATATCCAAAAAGAGACTTGGCTGCAACAACACCTGGAGCCCTGGTGCCTAACTTCCAAACATCTGGTCCCAAAATCTGAAGCTAGAAGTCTGTCTTAAGCTTTATTTCTTGTTGAGGAAAACCAAGGCATCTTGGAATGGTATCTTAAATAGGCACCGAGCAGGGTGTTTGTAGCAGAAGAAACAATACCCCCTCTCCCTTCCTCTAGAAGACAAGTATTTCACTCAGACCTGCAAGAAGGAAATCCTTCTTTCCTCCTATATTACATCTTCCTAGCTATCCTCTTCTCTTCCTAAATGATAAGACAAGCCACTGTGATTTTAATTTCAAACTATAATAACATGAAGAGTCTTATCTGGCTTTCACGCTCTTCAGTGCAATACAGTTAGGGGTTTAGCACCCTCATTGCTTCAGTACCTACATCTTAGGACAGAGGGAATAGACCAGAAAGAGACTGCCTCTGGTAATACTTCTTTGCTAGCCAAAATAGAGACAGGCAGTGTTAATGCCTCCTTCTAACAGACATTCAGTGAATATGCCTATACACCAAACTGCATGAAAAACTCCCTCCAAGGCTGGCCATTCTTTGCTCAGATGGCACATAGTCTTCCGTCTGGTGATAACTGTAGATCCTACTCCTAAACCCTCATGTTATTCTTTATATGGTTCAGGCTCATGTAAAATACTCGTCATCTTCCAGTCCAAGCAAGTTTTACTCAGAGTGAACTTTGCAATGGGAACATGAGTCAATGAAAACATTGGTGGCCTTAGTTTGGTAACCATTCTGAACCGACTCATCTGCTGTAGCATTTGTAGTCACTATTAAGGCATTCACTGGGCATGGGGGGAGATTCAGTCTGAAGGCAAGGCACTCCCAGGAACTTGGGTCAAGGGTATTTTCTGTGTCCATCTCCTCTCATGTCAATCCTGAACATAAACACAGGTAGGGACAGGGAACATAGCCTTCCTTTAGGGCCTGTTTCGCTTAGATGAAAACAATTCAAGACTGATGTGGAGGATTTGGGAGAGAGTAATGGTATCCTACTGATTTAGTGAGGTTTCGTGGAAAGTTTGGGGCTCTAAAATAATTCATAAAGACTCTTCACACTTTATATGTGGAAGTCTTTGGAAAAAGCGCAAGCGTCATAAGAGTTTAGGTGCTTCCAGATTGAGGCAGAAATAGTTTTCAGGGTACTGATTTGGGGACTTCGGTTCCAGTCAAGCCCTAACCTTGTCGTCAGCAGGGAAGGTGCAACACTGCTCACTCAGGACTGTGGGGCAAGGCCCCCAGCACCCACGAGGTGGGCAGAGGCAGCACTGCCAGCCATGCCCACGCAGCACGCCGAGCCCAGTGGGGAAGCTGGTGGCTGGTAGAGGGGCTGGCAGTCAGGGAGGCCAGCAGCCAGCGAGGCTGGCTCTTTTCCTCTCTCTCTGTTAGGAGATGCAGGGTCAGAGGGAGGCCTGCAGGTGTGACTGCTGTCAAAGACAAGGGCCTGATTCTTATTAGTCCACTCTGCTTTAGACTCTACTATAATTGGAGTTGTTGAAATGATCTTGCACAGGCATGAAGTGTGCATTTTAAATTTTTGTATTAGATAATGAGTAGTCTCTTTCTGAACCAAAAAGATATCCAGGCTAACATCTTGCACAACAGTTTTTATGGAACACCGACAGCAAAAGCTGTTTCTTGAAAGAAGAAAATTAGTATATTTACTTGATGCAGGGTCTTAGAGCTGAGTAGAGAAGAGGCATACTATTTTCTATTTACCATTTCTTTCTTTTTGTATTTATTCTGTTAACATTGAAGTCAAGCAAAACATTTTTTTTTCTTTATAAATGTCTTGAGAATATCACCTGTGGTAGACAGCTTATTAATCATTTGCTGCTTAAAACACACAGGTTTAGACATCTGCCCTAGCTATTTATATAAAAACAGGCAAATTATTTTCAGGTCATGCTCCCAGACCATATTTACTTAAAAAAGAAGGTTGATAAATTGTTTACTATGGCAAGACAGCATAAATTTAAAATCAGATTTCAAGTGAAGAAACATATTGTTTATGTGACAGCCTTCAGTGTTTTCCCCAGTTAAAATTCTTTCAGAAATAAGCAGCTGAAATACTTTTAAAACCCTAGTATCTTTATTAATTCACTTTACTTAGCAAAGGTTTTAAGCTTTTGTAACTCATAAAAGCAAAGATATCACCACAGATTTGTCTAGGGTCCAGAAGTTAATAAAACCTTACAGTAGTTTTGCATGTCAGAATTTCCATAATTTTCAAAGCATGATTGATCACGGACAAAGATTTGCTATGTATTGTGCATGGCCTGCTCCATATGCAGAGTATGGTTTTAGAAATGAATTAAATTATTTCCAAATTGTCTCAACAGTTCCTCTTGCTGGAAGTAATTCCAAGAGTTTCAGACACATTGTATTCATACAAAATGTGCAGCTTTTTAGTTTGAGAATTAAAAAAACCCACCCTAAAAGCTTGAAGTGGAGCTACTGCTTGCTTTCAGAATATACTGCTATGACCCTGTGTATTTTCCCTGATTGATTTTATTAGAATAACAGAACTCCACTGGAAGTTATTTGACACACTGGGACAGATATCAAACAATCAGAAAGTACAAAAGGTGACATTTCAGAGGGAAAAGTATGATTATACAACTTGTTACTTTTTCATACACATTTAAAAGTTCACTTACTGCATAACAAAGCAAAAAACTGTTTGACCACTCTACAGAGAACAGCGACTGTCTCCTATGGAGCTCAGTGTACACTGAAGTAAATTTTTTAAAGGTAGGATTTAATGGTTATAAAGTATTAATCCATCTGGGTGGTTTAGGAATCAAAATCTTATTTTCAAAGTGATTTGGGCATTTAGAGTAAGTCAGGTGCTACAATGAGTAAAATCAAAAGACTGTCCCCAGGCACCAGACTCCCTAGACTTGTATAGGGAGAGTTGGATGCCTGAGAACAGAGTCCCAAACAGCAGCAGACTGAATGGGCAGCATCCAACAGACACCAATTAGGGAATATTTTGGTCCCTCAGAACATCAGAGAATCACACATCCTTTTTTACAAGTCAGCTACAGAAACCTCCCCTGGATCAGGGTGCCTAAATGTTTTCTTTACAGAAAACCAGTTAAGTTCACTTTTTAAAGGACTTGTGCCAGAAGATGAGGGAGTAAAAGCATGGTCTTTATACAATGTTGACTAGTTGCAGCATACTCCAAATGTAATTTCTTTTTGCCACAACAGGAGATTTATATCTATACCTTTTATTTACTTAGAAGTTATTCTAACCATTAATCTCAGACACGGGTTGTGCTTCCTGCCAAAACATTTCCACTGTGCAGAAAAGAATTCAGGATACTTTGGGTCAGTGAGGCTCATCTAGAAGCAGGAAGTTTTGGAACTCATGTTGTAAGGACCTAAAATTTTTGTTTTAACAAACAATTATGGCTCTAAATAAAAAAAGTAAAGTCTTGGCAGAAGGATTGATTCTTAGATTTTCCCATTCCTAAGTATACATCCAGGTTACTATAGTTTCATTTGTCATGCTCTTTCTCAATGGAGGACTGTTTTTGTATGCCATACAGAATTAGACAACTTCAAAAGGAGAAGCTGACATTAGAGAATAGGCATTGTGTTTAGGATACCACTAAGTTGAGATGTGAATTTTAATAACTCTGTCAAAGGGCTAATGTCCTGGCTGAATAGTGCTTCACCACCAGTAACAGTTAGGTAAACTATGGCAGCAAGGGAGAAACTTCCCTTGGTTTGTGCACAACCTGATCTGCCGAAATGCTCTGACAACACTTATCAGACCAGCTTTTCACATAACATAGATGGAGAAAGATCTTCTATGTTCTTATTAGGCTTTGAGATGGTCAGTTCTAAAATGCTTTTGAATTTGCCCAGAAGCAGACCAGTGTGTACCTGGGAGTACACCAGTGTGTACTCTTCTGCATTATCTTAGTTTTGAGTATAAGTATTCTAGGAATGTAAGTTACTCCGCCTATCTTTACATTTTTAATATAAACTTTCTAGTTTGTAAATTAAAGTTAATAATATGGTTTTGCAATGTGAATAGTCATAGCAATCTAAGAAACTGTCCATTAGCTAAGCTGAGGCAATTGAATACCTTAGTTCACCCCAAATATGAGCTAAAGTCATAAACAATACATATCAGCTTCTCTAAGACTCTCTGAGAGTATACACAGTATAGTGATAACTTGGCTGATGTGGGAGTGATTTGTTAAGTTACTGTAACAATCAAGTGTTCACTTCCCAGGTTGCACAATGATCAGGGCATTGAACGTAACCCCTTATCTTGTGCTAAGTGCCATCCATATTTAGCTACAGTATTATTAACAAGAGCAACGTATCATTATTGCACATGCAGTAACTTAGCTTTCTGTATTTGATTTCTTTGCTGAAGTTATTTAAATGCAGACAGGCAGATTTCTGTGGGCATACTGCAACAGTGCAGGTTGCTTTTGTGCAGCCTCATGGAAGCTCTGGCATGGGATGTCACACTCCTATGGCATGGCACACAGCAGAGGAATAAAAAACCTAAGCAAAAATGTAAGATGGCAGCTTCTAAAGCACAACAAGCTATCATATGATTTTACCAGGAATATATTTAAAAATCCTTTCACAATCCAAGCTTTTTTTTTTTTCTCCTTTCTTCACATTATGATTCTCGGCACAGTTGCTACACTACCTTATACTGGAAAGACAATAGTGTCACCACACTGATTCAAGTTTTCTGGAGCACAGCCTTTCTTCTATGAAGAAAAATCATTGATGCTCTCTTCCCAGTTTCCTCCCTCCAGCTGAAGAAACAATGGCCTTGAGGAGCGTGACTCTGATCTGCACTGTGAAGCTCTGTACACTCACCACTAATTACTGTATTTGTAATTCCTGACCATACTAGCCTTGCCAAGAAGTGAATTACAGTCTTTTGAGTACATTAATATCTATAAGCTAGTCCTCCACCTTGCAGGGCCAGTAGAAATGGTATAGTAACTTACCAAACACTCCCATTAAATGCAGAGTGCGATCTGATTGTCTTGTATGCTTCTCTTGTATTAACCCTTCAATCACTCTGACAACTACATTTGAGCCGAGGGAGGGAGATAATTTTGACAGCTTTGCATAGAACAATGATGCAGAAAATCTAAGACTGACAGAAAGAAAAGCAGCACGGAGTGATGCTAGGTTTATAGTGTCTCTTAAAAGAGATAAGAGATGATCACGTCTTTTTCTGTTCATTGTTCTGAATACATTACCAGGCTGCTGTTGATTTTTCTGCACTTATAATACATGCAACAATTGTTGCCCTCACTGTTGTTATTGTGCTAGAGTTTATGCTGGGCGGACTCTTTGGAAGTAGCTCTTTAACTGAAGAATTGCTTCATTGTGATTTTATTTGATATTCTTTTTAGCAGCACTGATCATAAGGAATTCAGTTAGTATTCATTGTAATAGCACTGGTCATAAAGAATTCATTTGCTATTCATATGGATGTCACAGGTGTTTCCATAGGACTTGTGCTAACTGCAATTTTAGAATCCTTTAATGGATACTTACACAAAGATTGGTTTTGAAAGGATCTCCTACCACTTCCCAGCTGACTGATTTAGCTCTGGCTATATGGAAGTAGAGCTCAAAATATGTGGGGGGGTTGTACACCAAGCTCTTTAACAATATTAAATTTCATTTTGCATGACATTTTCTAGTACCCAGATTCCGAGTCTTGTATGTTTAGCAATTGATCAGCCATAGAGCTTCGAGGAGGAGAGATCCATTTTCAGACATAGTCTTCACGCTTTTGCTGAGACTCAACAGTTACAAATATTTTTGGCATCACTTGCAGTGACAGAACAGGATACTTACAAGAAAATGTGAGGCTAAATTGTGCAAAGGGGAAGAAAGGTATATTTCTGACTAATGGTGACTCAGAATGTACTAAAATTGTGTAGATTAAAGACATTTATAATCAGACTATTAGCAAAAAGATTCACAACTGCATTAATAAGTCATATTTCATTATCCTAACACAAAAGATACCTGGTATGAGACATTAATATGTGTAATAAAGCTTTCTGCATATGTATTATGAACAGCAGTGCTTTTAATATTAAAAGTGAATCCATATGGGTTATTTGACATGTAAAATATTAACTTTTATAGCAAGAATGCAAATAAGAGTTTGAGCACTAATTATAGCTGCAGATCCCACTCAGGAATGAGGCTCTGTGTGACTAATGATTTCGGCAAAATGAAGGAATGGCCTGCTTCTCTCAAGAGGCAGAATATCTTAGCTCCCTCTCCTCTCTCTGTAACTCTTCGAAATTCTTAGCATGTCTCAGTACAGTACCTAATGCGTATGCTGCTTCCAAGGACTAGCTTCCAAAGACAGGCCACCAGCTCCATGGTTTTACAGCTAGTTTTATATAACCGTCTCTGCTAAGGAGGAAGGGTTATTTTCTGTTTATCCAGAGTGATGTAATTGTGGGAGATATTCTATAAAAGATTATTTTCATTAGCTGTTCCCGGTATCTTATTTCTATTTCTTCCATTAACGCAACAAAACTGTTGGGTTCTGGTGTAGGACGCTGTAATCGCTCTACCATGAATCTTTCACAGTATATTTCCTCCATCAGTTTTTTCCACAGAAGAATGGGATTTAAAAAAAAAACAAAAACAAAAAACCCAACCCAAATCTAGCTTTTGCCATTATTATTTGCTTTCCCTGTGCAATCCTCTGACAAACACATATCCAGCTGAGATGACTGTGATGACTCCTACCCATGTCTGTCATTGTTATTCCTGAAATGGCCAGAGGGGTCACTGGGAAGCAAAATTAAACTGATAATTCTTGTCAAAGAAGTAGTGTGGCTTTTTATGGTAGGTACCCATGAGAAAACTCTTCTTGCCTAAGCTGCTTGCTGCTTTACTATATGCACAAGTGCCAGGCTGTACTCAGCTAAAATAACCTTTAATGTGTTCATATTTTTCGCAATTTTATTACCTTTTATTGCAGAAAAGTTTAGATAAAGCATGCCTAAGAAATATGCTGTTAGAAATAGGATGACAAAACAGTTATTGAATAGTACCATAGCTGTTTTAAACTATCATATAATTATCTTTTAATAATAACACACACATACAATTAAAACTAGAAAATTATTAATATTGTGATTTATTGCCAATCTGTAGCAGAAAGGAAGTAGTTTTACTAAAATTTAACAAAGGAAATTTTAACCCAAGTTTCTCTGTAGTAATAAATGCTCTTTGTTTCAGTGCGGCTAGCCAACGTCTCTAAAGTTAAGCAATGTCTGATGCAGACATCTAGGATAGCAGGATTGTGGATGTTCATAAAAGGGCACAACTGTGGATATAATCCAAATCTGAAAGGATGTTGAGTTTGTGATATTCCTGCTTAATCAGATATAAGTGAGGAAATGTCATAGCTACGTGAGTGACTCCTTCAGTATTTTTGAGGTGCCCACTTTACCTGTGAGAATGGGACAAGAGAAGAGGAAAATCAAAATACTGTCTTCTTAATTCAGTTACTCTGGTAAAGATCAGTAGTTTTTGAAATGTGAACCTTATTTCTAAGAAGTGTCTTGCTCTACATTATTGGAAACACTCTTCTGATGTGTAAAACAACTGGTATGAGGAGTTCTTTATGAGCAAATTACTAAATCACCTTCCAGGCTGTCTTAATAAATCACTGCAAGGCTCATTAGTGTAATTTTCTAGACTTCATCAAGGTGCATCTACTACAGCTGCACAAATACACGTGGCAATTTCACTACCAATAATGGTCTTGGCAAACAACTAAAGTCTGACTGGGTGTATACAATTTGGCTAGATAATTAGATTTTTTGCTTCTTATATGATTTTCCTAATTTACCTAATTTCTGGGGTTTTTTTTAATTGTTGCATTGAACACCTTAAATATTAAGAATAGGGAACAGATTGTTTCACTGAAATAAAATTCTGTGCATCTAAAAGATTAGTTAGTTCATTTATGGGTTATCAAAGTCAGCAGATTACCTTTTGCTGTATTGTTGTTGCTCTGAGGTGAGATACTTCTAACTCCTCTAAAATAGGTGGTGAAACTCTTCTTCGTTTTCCTTTCACTGACACTCAGGTTAGGAACAGGTGAAAGGAACTTAACCAGGTTTTTGTGAAATAAGTCAAATAATTAGGTTTTTATATACTGCTAAGCATATGGCAAGGTCTGGCAGTAATATTCAATATTCATGTTCAATTTCATATTCAATAATATTAACATATTCAAAAGAATATTCAGTAGTATTCAGTGTTTGTGTAATACATAGTGACATAAAAAGCTGAAAAATAGATTTAAAGTGGATAGGTGGTTTAAGCTCTGTGCAGCCTTTCCACTCTCTAAAAAGTGCCACTATTTATCAGCTGAAAGTTGATGTGAGCTTTAAGGGCAAGATTTTCAGAGGTTTTGCATGACTGTGTTTTGAGCCGCATTGTGCTAAACTCGCTAAAACATCCCAAATGTTTAAGCATTGCTCAGGACTTTCCAGCAGGTGAGGGACTTCAAACTGTCTCAAGTTGTACATCCAAAAGTAAGACATTTGAAATCACAAGTCACTGATTGGAAACTTTTCAGGGTCTTTAGAGTAGTCGTCTAAAGTCAGATCAAATAATTTCTTAATTTCTTTTAAAAAAACACCTCAGATAAGTACGTAATTGAATTCAAATGTAACTAGTACCAACTCAAAATGTATATTGATTTGTACCATACTGTTTTAGGTGGCTAAGTATATAAAGGAAGTAAATTCCTAATCACTGTTTGAGATTGGTACTTGTTCAATTGTTTGGAGACATCTTCATCTCCAGACGGAGTTTGTTATCTAATATCAAGTGGCAATCGGCACGTATGATTGTTTTGTCAGCATGAGTTCAATTCCTAGGGACTAAGATCCGCCAACTGATTTTGAGTATATGGATCAAATATGGTGTAAATGTCCTATGTCTGAAAGACCGTGCAAGATAAGCAAACTTGTAATTTAAATGTGAACACTCATACTTTACTTAGTATTTCTGTGAATGTCAGTATTTCTATATGAATTGCAAAATTCTTTGCCATACTGAAACATTATTGATAATCAGGGCGTGGATTGTAAGAATGTGTAGTTTGGAAATATCCAACACTGTTTCACAAGTAAGAAATGCATATTTCCTCAGAATGGAGTAAGCAAGCACACTGAACCTTGATACCATTAAACCCTGCAACATTCTGTAGCCTATAAATAGTTAAGGTGTATGCTTCAATCTGTAGTCATCATCTGCTCACTTGCAGTGGGTCAAGTAATTTAGAAACATAACCCAGAGAAATTTAACTCAGAGACCTACTTCCCAGTGGGAGACTTCTTTCATTTTATAAACAGGCACATCAGTTACTGTATGACAGAGCCTGACACTGACAGAAAACCTTTTATTTGCTTCTAACTAGAACGCATACAAATGCACATAGGCAATGTTAAATAAAAGCATACACGGCAGCACAATATAAGCATATACACAGCAACACTAATGTAAAACTTCTGCTTTTGCCTCAGATCACTTTCCCTCGCTTCACTTTCCATCAGTAGCAGCGTCATTGTTGGCTGTAGTAGATCTATACATAGAAATTGTAAACTATCATGCCATATGGCCTCTTCTTTTCATTGCCCTTTTTTAAGCATCTGTCAGAATCAAACACATGAATCTTTACTAACCAAACTCTAGTGACTCTTGGAGATTGCTCTGTTCCACACCTGCAGGCCTCAAAAGCTGTGCCAATCACTTCTCTTGACTTTTCCTACTTGCTCTTGATTGTGAGTCTACTTTTCAATACAGTTTGAGTGTTACACTAAAGGTCTGCGTATTAGTACTGCAGTTTTACTTTTGATCTTTTTCATCTTTCTTCCAGCGGTTAAATATTCACAGGAAGGTTGTAAATATGCCTTCACATTTGTGGGTGGTATCAGCATGCCTATGTATTTCTGATGGGGTACTGTCAGAATGCCAGATCTTTGCCCAGCTGTGGGTTGAATTGGCAATTTCTTAGGAGCCTGAGTGATAGGAATAAAATGAAGTATATTACAGCTGCCCTCATCTTAATAGAGAGGAATAATCAGCAAAACTTGCAGAAGATCCCAGCATGTGATATCTCTGATCAAGATTGAGTATCACATGCTGAGATGTGAGATAGGCTGTGTCTTCTCATTAGTAATAAGCTTAGCTTCAAACTGAATGAAGGACTATCTGATCTTGCATTTATAGAAAGCAGAATAGGGAGTCAGGAGACTAGGACACCATTCTCCATCCAGTCACAGATTTCTTGTCTATGATGTCCGGTTGGTCAGGATTTTGAGATACACAGCACTGAGATTTACATCTCAGATTTTGGATGACCTATATGAGGTTTTGGTGTCCTGACTTCTAGAGGCACAGGGCACCCATTAAGCAATAAAAGTCCAAAGTCTGAAACAAAGCTTAGCTGTCTCAGGCCAGACATCTGTGAATGGAAGCAGCAAAATACTGGCCATTTAAAGCAAAGCTGTTAGCCTTATTAATCAGTTTCCTCATCTACAACAACAACAATGAAAAAAAGAAGATATGCTTATGTTCTCTGGAAGAATGTGGTTAAATCATGTTCCTTTAAGTTTATTACTTGCATCAATAGAGCTATAGAAAATTTATAGCCACTTAAAACTTCAGGTGGCACCCACTAGTAACAGTTATGTGAAGGGTGTTGCTAATTTCTTTTACACCTAATTTTGTGATCGGTTACATCATTCAGATAGATGATACAAGGAAACACTGAACAACAACAGAGCAAAACTGTGATGTTGATAAAGGTAGCTAAGCCCTACCGATTATCTCCAAGGAAAATATGTACTTCAGCAATGTTGACAAGCATGACTTTTCTTCATACCAGAAGACCTAACATCACAGAAAGGAAAAAAACACAAGATGTGAAGTGACTAACTATGACTTTTACAGCCAAGTTACAGTTTAGAAAGTTCAGTCCCAAAACAGAAAACAACAGAAAAGAATTTGAAGGCATGTTAATAAAATGTTATCTGCCATGTAAGAAATGCAGGTAATGTATTTATAAACAAAGTTTTAATTTGTCCTTGTAGCAGTATTTTTCCTCAAAGACAGCAAAGGTTCTGACACTTCAACAGATGGAAAGGGCTTGGCTAGCAACAGACATTCAGACTCCTCCAATGAGAAGAGGATTTTGCTGTTTATTATGTTTCCTAGAAATGGTGTTCAGAACAATGTAATCTGGAAGTATTTTGAAGTGACTCTTCCACAGCTGTGTTAGCTGATAGCATAGGACAGATGGTGCAACACAGTCCGGCATACGAGGAGCTTACTTCTTTCACAACTTTATTAGCTAAGGGCTTTGAAAAGCAACAGCAATGGTGATATAAATCAGTGCAATCTTGTAGAATAGGTAAACAAAATGGGAGAGGCTTTCTACCCCTGGGTAGGTACCACATCTGAGCTGCTGTGGCAGGGGAGCGAGAAGGAAGGAGAAGGGAGAAATCTTAGTCAAATCTTTCTTCAGCACCCGCTTCTGTTGAGTTTCATGCTGGGTAAGGTAATTGCCATGCCTAGCATTGCCTATCAACTTCCTTCGGTTGCTTATGCAAAGAAAGGGGCAGGCTAACTTCCATTTTTTTGGTGTCAAAATCATGCTCACAAACTGAGTCATCAGTTACTTGCTTTGTTAACGCACTCTCATGTAGCAGTTAAAAGAAAATCCTTACTGTAATACACGCTGCAGGTAGCTAAAACAAAAGGATAAGTTGTCAAGCTGATAAAGTACTGCCATCCTAATTAGACAAATAAGTTGTTAGACCTCTGAAAGACATGATACATCATGAATAGGGATATTTAAAATTAGGTTATATCTAATTACTTTTTAATTTCTATTTGCATTTTAATGAAGACTGAGCTTAATGAGACAAATAGCAGAGAGATTTCTGTATCAAAAATACTCTTGAATTCTCTGTGTGCCAAGGATTAGATTTGCAGAGGTTTGGGGTACCTGAAGCAAGATAAGTGTTCTAAAAAATTCATTAGGCATTTATCTACCTTGGGCCTTCCCTTTGAATCTAGAAGGAATTTGAAAAATCCTAGTCTGCTTGCATCCTCCTGGGTTTAAATGCCTTCAGGAAATTTTCCAGTGGGATTTGTAGATGTGCTGAATGCAGGCAGCAGAAACGAAAATCAATGGGAAACATGATCAGGCTTTAGCAATTCCAAAGACCAGATCCGCAGTATACAAATATTGTCAATATTATGTAATGTTGCATTTTGCATGTGAAAAGACTTTTTTTTTAAATTTTCCAGAATGGCAAGAATTCTAAATGTCTTCATTGTTGATGGAATTCTTATAAGAGAATCTTAGCACAACAGCTCTATATAACAAACTTTAAATATTTTAAATGGCTCGAAACTAATGAACTTCATTAACATTTATAATTTTGATTAAAGCATGACTAATTTGTCTTTATTTATTTAGCACACAGTGAACAGATGAATGTACTATATGGTGAGTAGAACACTGCTGAAGGAACAGTAACGTAGATACATTTCTAAATGTTAACATATGTCTACGTACATTATGTTCATGTTCAGCTGGACTCTGGCCCTTGGTACTTTTGGGAACATGCTTGTGTTGCACCTTGTCTTTCCTTTAATGGATTTTGAATAACATGTTTTTTGTACATTAATAATCCTTTAAAAGCTCATTGTACCTTAATCATCCTTTAAAATAGGACATTTTCTACTACAGGCTACTTCTTGACATGGTCAGGCTGCCTATGCTGTAATGGATTTGTACAAAATTTCCCATTTGGTTGATCTGATAAAACTTACCCATACATTGTTCAAAAGTCATTCAAGCACTGAGCCTATTACAGACAAGTGGTGCTATTCAGTGTCAGCTTCTCAGGTATTAAACAGCTTTAGAGGGAGGTGGGCTACAGTAGGTCGGACTCTACAGTTTCACTGTGCTAGGTCAGGGAAACAGATTTTCAGTTGTTCTGTAGTTACTACCTGCAATTAGCAAAAGAGTAATTGTTTTAAGTCACTAATTAAAAAATTTAGTACAGGTCTATACTGAAAAACCTGAGTACCTCCAGTACTGATCCTGCTCCCATTTTGCAGATGCTAATTTAATTGCTATTACTCCTGTAGCATTAAGTATTTCCCTGGCAGAGCTGTTGGCTAGCCTCTTCTCCAAACACAGGGAAATTGCTTATTGTTAAAAAGCAAACAAAAACCAGAAACAACAAAACATGTTCTACACCTGCTCTTTTAACATAACTGATCCAATAGGAGGTAAACAAAAAGGTGGGAGCTGATCCCCTACATAAATTCTTAACATAAATATAACTTAAGACATTAAACCTCATTACAACTTAGCAGAAAAAGTTTGGCAAAGAGTCTGTCCCCATAATCAAAAGTAGTGAATTGAAGTGTTTGAATAAATGCTGCTTAAATATTACCATGCTTATAAATTCTAAATCGTTACCTTGTATTCAAACCTAACCTACAGTTATGCAAACTTCTAGTCTCCTAATCTAAATAAAACAACAAGTGGCATTTATCTACTTAGACCTTCTGGAGTGACTCACCTGTAGAACAGAATTTTCATATTTTTCAGGAAGGTGGAAGGATTATAAATATAAATTAATTATCCTTTCCTTTCTGTTCTGCAGAGCAGGCATTCAGTCAGCGAGATACACCACCAGACTTCCTGCAACTCTTTGACATAGTTCCAATGCTTACTGACTTCTTACAGCATAACTGGGTCGGCTTAGTGAATGACAAAATCAACTTCCCAACAAATCTTCCCAAAGCAGCAGTATGCATTTTAACAGTTATAAATCACATTGCTGTATTAATATGACAATAATCAATGTTAATGGCCAGTTGTTTTATTATAAATGGGTTTCGTGCACTAAATAGATTATTTTTCTTATGCTCCTTAGTTAATTACAACATAAGGTACGGCTGTATCTGTTTTTAAATTTTGTTCAATATTTATTGGTTAATTATACTAATGAAGTGTTATTATTCTGTTTTATTTTGTCTGAGTGTTTTGAGAATGAGCTGGTCGCTGAGACTTGTTTTTGTTTATTCCAGCTCTGGTATTGCATAACATTGTCAGTGTGCTTTGCCTGTCAATAGGGCTCCTCCTACTGCATTTGCAGAGGTCATCCATTATAGCTGCAAAGGTGAAATCTCTCCTTATTTCGGTGATGGTATTGACTTGCTTTACAAAGCAGTTTACCTTTCAGTGACACTGCATTTATTTAGCATATCTTACAAAAAAAACACCCCCAAAAAAACAACAGAGAAAGAGGGACAATGTCTTTGGCAATGTACTTGTTAACTAGGGTAGGTTAAAAAATATAAGCAGTATACCAGTCTGATGGGTAGACCAGCACCTTCATCTTTGCTAAACGTACACTAAACATATTTGTCAGCTTTTTTAGACTGCAGGCAGTTAATCATGTTTACGTGTACTTCTGCATTAACTTAAACTGTAAGTGCCTATGCACAAGCTTACTAAACCAGCTTATAACACATGATGCTGATATTATAATATTTCAAGCTTAATACTGGAGGTAGTTCTCTCCAGAGCAATGCTGTTCTGGCTCAGCTGAGCTACACACATCACTCTGGAAAGCAAAATCCAGTTGTTCGGCCTCCTAGGAGACATCTAAGTAGATGGCTTAGTAAACTTGATCTAATCAAAACAAAAGGTGTTCTAAGTCAGCCAAATGTAAAATTACCCATCAGGAGCAAGGAAAGAAAACTATAGTTACTGAAAGGAGAACTGACAGTCAGTAGTTACTTTGTGTCTCTCGTTCCAATTTTTTTTATATGCCTTTACTAAGACTGGGTGAAGTCAGAGCGGGGATTGCGCCTTTCTTTGGGGAGCTACCGAGCACAGTCAGGGAAAGGAACTTGTGGGGTTCGAGAGGTGCAAGGGAGATTGCCTGGGGGTGTGAGACTGGAGCTTAAAGCAAAACTGAGAAACCGTGGTGAGGGACAGAGAGCAGATACCAGGTCTCCGAGATGGCGAAAGACATTTCCTGCAACCATAGAGGAGTGAGATGAATCAGATGCAATTTGGAAGGTCAGCGAGTTGAATAAAAGCAAGTCTGGATGCCAGGACCGGTCTGCAAAGGAGCAGAGCAGGAGAGCTGTTTATAAACTCCCTTTATGGTTACTCTACTTTGAGTTTCCTCTGCTTAAAAAGTTAGGGATTCGAGTTCATGTTATTTTAAAGCCTGTCTTTTTTTCAGTTTAAAAGCCTTTTGGTCTTCTTTGGGGAGTTCACTGCAGGAGAAGGTCTAGTAAGATCCACGTCAAAGCTTTTGCTAATTCTGGATCCCATTGCATGGACAGTTAACTGAAAAGCAGTGCCTGAAGTCTGGTGCAAAGACAAATGAGCTCCCAGTACACAAGGGCCGTTGACCACAGCTACAGAGTTGGTTTGTTCAGGGGTAGCAAATTGGAATAGGGAAATCATTTTCCCTCATGTGCTACTGAAGAGGAACAGTACTAGAATAGCAAATGCACTTTGGATATTCTTTAAAAAAAATCTATTAAAAATTGGTAGCATGTAACAGAAAATAGCAACAAAACTTTTCTGAAGAAGATGTCCCTGTGACAGGGTAAATGACTTTTGCCCATGTATTATCATAAGTAATTAGCGACATCTTCCATGGCATCATACGCCATGTTAAATGGCTCTCTAGTCTGAAAGAGAAAAGCATAATGAAAACAAATATCTGAAAGCTGAAGCCAAGAAAAAAAAAAAAATTAAAAATTAGGGCTACATTTTTTAACTCTACGGTGATTCATCATGGGAGCAAACTACGTAGAGATTTGAGTCCCCATTTCCTATATTTCAGATCAAAAACAGCGTCCTTCTGAAAAATAAGATTTAGAAAATCCAAGATCTTAAATAATAGCTCAACTCATACTATTTGATTTATAAGGGGGAAAAAAAAGAGTAGAATGAAGTAAAGTGTAATAATAGCAGGACAGACTACAGGATCTCATAGTCCTGACTGCTTCCAAAATCTATAATCTTTAGGAATCCAATTACTATAAAACACAAAATGCTACCCTTGCTGCCCAGGTTGTCTCGGAGCCTTTGTAGATATTCGAGGTCAAGAGGATACAAAAACCTCTTTGTATGTTGTCATAGGTACGCATTCAGTAACTTCACATGAAAGAATGAAGCTTTGCATCATTATTAGTACATGTTTTCCTGTAAACTCAACCCCTACAAATAGGCTACGGGCAAAGCAGGAAACAGAAAGGTCTTAACTGCAGCAGTACCCGGGTTAATCCCTGATACACAAAATTCCCTGTATCCACAAGTTTTAATGTCCCTCCTGTGGTCTCCTCTAGTGAAGAAAAAGATCACCTACACACAAGTGCAAAATAGAAGAAATTATTCTGATTTGCATGGGGATTTGCCTCATATACCTTGCTTCTGTTGTTTTGTTATCAGGGGATGGAGATTTTCATATTCTTCCCAGGACTCTCCACAGAGCAGTGGGAGATGTGGTGCTGTATATGTTGTACACAAATTATTCTAAATGAATAACTTCCTGTATTACTCCATATACTGAATAAGTATGTAAGCAAAATTGATGAAAGAATGCCAGATGTAGGGGATATCAGTGTTTTTATTTTGTCTTTCTTTTTACTTGTGATTAACAAGAACGTAAAGGTTAGATTAATTTTCCTTTGTTTCACTTTGCTTTTAATTTTCTATGGGATAGGTCAGCAGAGGATCTTCTCTTAAAATGAGACATGCCAAGAAGGCTTGGAAGTAGAATGCAACACAAAGCCTGTAGATAAATTGTAGATAAATTAATGCAAAGAGCTGAATCTGCCAGATATTTTATAGAAATGAACGTAAAACCTCAGTGTGCTCTGAAGTTTCACTAGCAAAGTTACATTTCCAACATTTTCCATATAAATTTTAGTTCAGATTTGGAAAAAGGACAATGCTATTCTTAAAGTTATTCTGTGCTGAGTGGGGTTCTTCAGAAAATGCTTTTAATTATTAAATGTGAAATAGCCTGTTTTCATACCAATGCAGCTGAAAGGTATGTGTACTGGTTAGTACAGTTGTGGTACTCTCTGAATAAAGTAGTTAAACATATCCTTTAGGATTATTTATCACTTAACTTGCACGACACTGGGCAGAGGTACTGAAAAAAGCCTTTCTTCTAGATTGAATGGTCTCATCTCACAAGCTTTCCAAATACAGAACTTCAAAGATAGAATGAAAATGTTCTGTGAAGAATGATGACAGGATCAGCTCAAAAAGTTAAAAAAAATCATGCTGCAGATCTTAGTCATATAGTGTCTCAGTGCATTCCACAAGTGAGTAAAAGTGATTTTTGAAGAAAATATAGGCTCAGGACTTTCATTTAAAGAGTAAGACAGGGCAAGGGGACATGGATAACTGTGCAGCTTTCTGTTTTTCAAAGCCATGTCATCATAAGAGAAGAGTCTGAATGTGGAAATATGAAAATGAGCATCTGTTGTTATGAGAAATGTCAGACATAGAAGATTAAAATACCTGATTTACCTAGATTTTTCTCCTTTCCTCTTGAAGAAAAAGAAATGAAGAGAATAGCTATCTCCTCACCTAGTATTTCTAAGATTTCAAAATTTATAGACTGTCTGCCTTCAGGGCTTGAGGAGTCTTTGTGTTAAAAATCCACCTGATAATAATGTTTCACCCGGAATATAATAATTCTCTTTTGCTAGAGGCAACTGGCAAAGAAACTTCCTAAGTCAACTAAAAAGTATCTTTTTTATTAGCTGGAATTTACCTCTAGTTCTTCATCTTTCACATTCTGCCTCCGATTAGCTGCAGGAACTGAAAAGGAATATATGTGTGAAAGTTCACAATAAAATACGCCAAATCTTTTTTCTCCGCTTAGAGATTCCATGCTAATAAAAGATTCCTTTTCCACACTTTTCAGGAAATGTGGAAATTGTAAGTGTGTGGGGTTATGTGTCTTTTCCACTCAACCAGGATGGAATGATAGGAGCTGGAAATGCCAATAATTTGTCTTCATTTTTATTGGAAATCGTGATTTTGGAAACTGATATGATCTTTTCTGCTGTTTAAGACTATGAAATGAAATCAATAGTGCTACTTACATATAGTCTCCAGTGAAAGATAATGTCTTCTCTTCTATGTATATGGCATTGAGTACATGGATGCTACAGACTGTGGATTCACAGACTGCGAAGAAGTAGAACACGCACACGTACACACAAAATGTCCTATCTGTATTGCTTATTCCCCATTATTGACCATAGGACATACGTGTTCATGTTTTCAGCATAACTTCATCACTTTTAAAAAACAGGAAGATAGCAATGCACATAGGTAACATATAGGAAAAGAGACCTAGATGAACTGTCTAACCACAAGGATGCCTGCAAAAGTGCTCCCGGCTGTCGGTGCTGTGAGGAGTGCTCCCACCCAGCCCATTACAAGGGAAAAGCTCTCCGTGAGGGGTGGGACAGCTCCTGCTCCACATCCTCCAGTTCTGTGCAGGCATAAACTCATATTTCATGGGAGAGCAGCAGCGTCAATCAGCAGCTTTTATTATAATGAGTAATGGAAAAGCAGGCACTGGCACAAGACTTTCGAAGATACCATTAGCCCCGCAGTGGTAGACTTGGGCCTTTGCCCAAGGGTACAAATTGGTATCAGAAGAGGAAATTTAACCTAGTTTTGCATTTCTTACATAACTTCCTAATAATTGTAATATCTTTCTTCTCTTAAAAAAAAAAGAAGCAGACAACCAAACAAAAAAACCAAACACCTGGTCACTTCCAACATCTAGAATTAACAGATCGCTCCTAGTAAATACTAATCAGCTTGAACTGAATATTAAATCCAGGTTTTAACACCAGATTTTGTCCATAACTTTCTTCTCTCTGCTCCGCGCTGCTCTACTCCACTGAAATTCACAGCAGTGCTCATCAGGCCAGAAGCTGGATTCAGACCTAGGCTTAAAACATAACAGTAAGTTTAGCCATTTCTTATGCAAAGGTGGCCCATTACTTTTTCTTAAAAAATGATAACAGATCGGAAATAAAGAGCACCCTTATGCTAAAAGATAGTTACAGATAAAAACCTAAGAAAATTTTTTTTAAATGAAGAGGATGAATAAGAAACCAGTGTGGTGAGACAGTAACATTCACTATGACTTACCATATAAATCTTAAATGTGAAAAATGTTCTAATGTAAAAGCATTAGAACATCAGAGTCACCTCAAAGATCAAATCAGCAGCTGCATCTTTGAACACTTTTCAGCTTATTCACACTTATTTCAGGGATTTTTGAGAATACTTATATTTCTCAGACATCTTTTTATATAACTATAAATCACTACTTCTTGCTAATGTGTGTTGGCCCCATACCACTTCAACTGGCAAATGCAGAAAAATTCTTTATGGTTACGACTTGAAATTATACTCCCTTTATGATAACTTATTAAAGATTAGTTTTCTTTTAAATACGTTTGTTACAATATAGCCATGGTCTTACACAGAAGGAACTAAACTTCGTTTTGTTTGTGTGTGCACAGGTCTATATAAGTCAAGCAATGAGTACTTGATCCTGTGAAAAGTCTGGAACACATAACCAGTCTTCTTTTGACTGTGAAAGTGGAAGGAACAAGGATTTGCAGACAGGTTTATTTACGTGCGTGAACACATGCACTTGTGAACTTGTGAACATACTTTTTTGGTATCCTGATGCTGCTTTGCAGGGCATAAATTACTTACAAAAATTTGCAAAATTAGCTCTAGAGAAAGTATGAAATATGTCTTTGAATCCACATGAATTATGGCAATAATAATAATAATAATAATGTAGATGTATATAATGGCTATGACTCATAAGAACCGAGACTGTATTTTAATGTGCGTTTTTGAAGCAGTCACCAAAGTTGGTTCTATTCCTGAAGGGAGCCTTTGGGTACACCTGTAATAAGAATTCAACCCTAAATAAGAATATGCCTTTTTTTTTTTTTTTGTACTCTCACGTTCCTGTGGTCTTGCCAGGGGAGAGCTGTTTTACTTGCAGCTCAGGCTGCTTGTAAGATGAACACTGATCAGGAACCATGATAATTCAGTGCATCCATTAGGCATGCAGTGCTGTCTTCTCTTCAGAACAGTCCATCAGGGTGGCTTTAGCTGAGTTGGTCAACAGTTGTGTCTGCTGAATCTCTCATCAAACCCCGCTCAACCAACAGGTCTTCCAGGATTGGTATCCAAATGCTGGTAAAAACTGGGACTACAAAGTCACAACTGTAAATGTAGATAGAGTAAAAATATTTATTACTGACATTTAATAGAGAGGTAAAATCAAGGTCCAAATACATTAAACTGAGTCATTTGCTACAGTTACGTATTGGGAAAACAACATCAACATTTTCCAGAACTCTGTTCTAAAACTCTTTCAGATTGAGGGGGTGCAAAGAGTTATCTCCCTTAAGTGAGGTCACCCAAGAACCAGATACAGTTCCACCACTTCTCCTTGTTCTCAGCTCTCAGCTGCTTGGAAGAACAAATAAAGTATTTGGAACAAGCCAGGCTGCTGTCTATAGGAAGTGTTTCTAGGCTCTTTTCCAGAAAGGATGATGTTCCCTTCCACAGCCTCTTCCTTATGTTAGCCTGGAAGGTTCTGATTAAAGAAACATACTTTGAATGGGAGATAAGGAACAACATTTGCCCTCATCTCTTTTACTGTTAACCTTTGTCATTCAAGGTTTATCAGCAGTTGAACTCCAGACACTTTCCTTTCCCCTTGCTACTTTTAGGATTGTGGGTTATAATTCATCTGAGTCTGTTGCTTTGTCAACTTTTAATCATTCTAACTACCTAATTATCTACTCTAATGAAATGATAAAGCCTTTAATAGTTCAGTCTTCCTTCTCCCTGAAGGAAATTCTATCTTACCCTCTGGGATGTTACCTTCTTTGTTTAAATATGAAGACAGAGAAATTATTTGGGAGCTAAGCATCAGTGCTAGTTTGGCCTGTCTAAATACTCTTGCTCATTTTTTGCTTTTTATAATTATAGTTACGCTTTAGCCTTTGTTTACAGATCAATATTTTTCTTAAACTTCCTTAAGAATAAATGACAGCAGGGAGATAGGAAACACATTGCATAAAATCTAGAAACTCTTTCCAAATCAGGGGGAAAATTCAGATTTTACCAACACCAAAGGTGACCATTCATAGCAATGAACTACAAATACATGCTGCATTTTGACTCACTGAAACATACATTCTTTATGCAAGATCACTTCAGCATGAGAAGTATGGAATGAGGCATCAATCTTCGAAATTATATTATGTGGGTTACATTTACCTTAGGCCAAAGAAAGAAGTGAACTTGGGTTTCTCCACTGTCAATAAATACTTGATATTTGCAGCTGCTCTATATTATAGTTTTTTGGTGTTTTGGTTTTTTTTTTGTCCTTTTGCTGTGTTTCAAAAGAAGGAGTATTTTGGAAAAATTACTATAGCTATGCAAGCATACATTCAGAAGATCTTACAGAAGAGATTCTGTATGGGCTGAGATAGCTGACTGCAGTGACAGGGGAGGTATCGCGTTCTACAGTCAACTCCTATTGTTTTGTTTCCCAGCTGGCTGCCTCAGAGTAGCCGCTCATTAAACAGGCTACATGATATGTTTCTTGTCTAGTATACCGCCTGGTTTGAATCGCCTTCTGAATTGCCAAAGTGCCATGTGCTATCTTATTCCCTAGTGAATGTTTTTGCATGTCCTGTCTCTTGTCCCAACTGGTCTGACAGGAAGGTCCATGCGATACTGCTGTGCTGCAGGGACAGTGCTATAGCTAGGACAAGTTTTTCCACAGTTTGCCTGCCGGGAGGTATATCTTACCTACTGAACACACAAAATCAGAGAAAGTACCTCGCACCCACATTAGCAAATCACCAAAGAGATAAGCACTTACCCTCTCGGAGGAGACTGGATGCAGTAAGTGGCATGGGATATGATTCAGTTCCTCCCTCACTTAAAAATGTGTCTGTAGAGAAAAAATCCCCCCGAAGCAGTATCTGAACACCGAGAGTAAAAGTGTAAGAAAATTCAGAGAGAAAGATCTGTGAGAAGGAGGATAGAAAAGGGAAAGAAGGAAACAAGAGGACAAGGCACTTAGGCTGGGGGGAGGAATTAGCTTAGGAGAAGAGTACGAAAAAAACCCACTTGCATAAGGTGTGTGGAAGAGCAAAGAAGAACGGAGTTCTGTCTTTTAAAAAAGGAGGGTCAGGACATGAGAGAAAGCACTCAGAAGAGCATGAAGTGGGTTAAGAAGAAAGAAGCAGTGAGAGGAGATAGGAAAAGGGGGAACTGAGAAAACTTTTATGCAAACATACAGTAATTTAATGTCCTTCACTATTTCCCTAGGAAGAATGTTACAGGTATAACTCAAGCCTGTTATAGGTGCAATTCCATTCAAGTCAGATGCTTTCTATTATTCCAGATTTGAATTCTGTACCTCTGCAGGCTTACAGACAGTTGGAGACACCCTATTTGTACAGTATCCTCATACACTTTCATTCACAGGGCATGGGACTTCATGCCACTTCTCTATTCTTCGGATCTAATTTATATAACCTTAGAAATGTACTCCCATGTGTCCATTAAGACCATCCTTCTTGTCTGCTATTACAAATTCTTATCTCCTTTAAGGCAGTCAGATTTCTAATTTTCACTTGCAGAAAGTATGCTGCAACTCCACTGTGGAAGGCTTCCAGGCATGTCTCCACCCATGCAGGAATTATTCTCTTTTCTGGAGTGTTTAATCAGCACACTCACATGTAAGCATCAGCCCTCTGGCATGCACAAACCTCTGTCCCTTGGTTCGGAAGCTTCAGAATCACAAGGATCTCATTGTTTTCCACCTCACCTATCTAGCCTTTCTTACAGGAGTTACTTTTTGGCTGGAATTTATTATGTCTAGGAACAACTACTGGTAAACTTAGCTTTTGCTTTAAAAGCTGCATATAAGAGAACCCAGTTTAGTTGTCCCTGAATTCAGCTGAATGGGAGAGAACATAATTTTAGAGGGATTGCAACATAGCTGTTCTAAACACATTTATTTCTGTTTCCTATAGTTACTGGTCTGAATCTGTGATCCACATCTTTAAATTCGCTAAAATGACACACTGCCTTTGAATTTTTTGTTGTTAAATATATGGAACTATCATTTCTACAATTTGAGGATCTGGCCTTATTTTCAACATATCACTAAAAATCTCCTGGAATTCTCAGAAATAAGAGATAGTCACAGCAGGTCTCCTTCCCCATTAAAATTTTATTTCTTCATTAAAAATAAAAATTCACAGTAAATCAGATGAAAACAAATATTTGGATTTTGAAATTATTTGATGGATGCTTTCAGGCTTACAATAGACACTCTTCATGCAGACCCCCCTCTCTTTGTTGGATCTCTGGAAAACATTTTCTTGAACATACTGTGATCTCCCCTGAGCCATGTACTACAAAAGATGTGGTTGGGAGCTCTGACCCACAGAAAAGAATGGCAACTTTTGAGACGAATCTGAGATTCAGATATTTCAGTTTTGATTGAAATAATATTTTCAGGAATCCAGTATTTTAGGTGCCTTCTGAATGAAAATTCAGAATTCAAAATTACAATTTTATGGAAAAAAAGTCTTGTTTGAGAAGAAATCTAGTTTGCAACAGAAAATAAATCTTTTCAGCAAGTCTAATAAAAACTTCCTTTAGGCTCTATTTTGGGTGACAGATGGTCCAAACATGACGTGTTGTCTTGGATTTGAGTAAGATGGATGGGGTCCCATACAGATGACTCAGCATTTTAATAAATTCAACAACAACAATAACAATAAAGATCACAGAATCATAGAATCATTAAGGTTGGAAAAGACCTCCAGGATCATCAAGTCCAACCATCAGCCCAACACTACCATGTCTCTTAAACCATGCCCTGAAGTGCCACGTCTACACGTCTTTTTGAACACCTCCAGGGATGGTGACTCCACCACCTCTCTGGGCAGCCTGTTCCAGTGCCTGAGCACTCTTTCAGTGAAGAATTTTTTCCTAATATCCAATCTAAACCTCGCCTGATGCAGCTTGAGGCCATTTCCTCTTGTTCTGTCGCTAGTGACCTGAGAGAGGATACCAGCACCCACCTTGCTACAACCTCCTTTCAGGTAGCTGTAGAGAGCAATAAGACCTCCACTCAGCCTCCTCTTCTCCAGGCTAAACAGCCCCTGCTCCCTCAACCTCTCCTCATAAGACCTGCTCTCTAATGCAAGTCTTTATTCTGATGTTCCAGAATAAAAAGAATGTTGAATATAGCTAATGCCCCCCAAGGGTAGCTATACTGCTCCAGTCTTCTGCATTGACAAGGACATGCAAACCAGCAGATGATCCATAACTAAGTTAAAAATTGGGAATTTTGCAGATAGTCATTGATTAATTCCAAAATATCCTTTTATATAGGGGAAGTTATGCAGCTATTTACAGAATGAGGGTGGCTTATTGGAAATCAGATCAAAAAGTGCTAGGTATGACATCTGCCTAAATGTAGATATGTTTTTCTTCAAGAAAATGTCTTGTAAGGTGATACTTCCTTTGGTAGAATAAGGAAGCATCACTCCTATTCTCATCTCTATTCCAACTGCAAGTACTTCTTAAACTCTCAGAATTTTGTTTTTTCTTCACTGAACTTTCTTCAAGGTAAGAAATGGAAATGGCAAATACACACACAGATTTCAATTTCAGTGCCAGTGATTTGAGTTCAAATTCTACAACTAAGCCCTGGGACATTCATTACCCAGTGCTGAAATTGTTATAGGTTGGGCAGCAACAGCATTTGAACTAAGTCTAATTTATAAACTACATATATATGGGAATTGACATTTCTGACATTTGATTTTTATGACCTCATTTGTAATTCCGCCCAATGTGTTGTCCTGCTGTTCCCAAAGTTGCTTCACAGCTTTCAATTGTCTTACACATGACTGTGTGGAAAGTGTGGCCATAAAGGCAGATGAATGGCACAGCATTTTGTTGTCATTATAGAAATAAACATGAGCTCAACACCCTGAGACTCTGACTGTAAGGCCAGTTTCTCATTTTCCCATTTGACTGCTCTGGTTCTGCTGCACCTATACTCAAAAGCAAAGGCAAAGAAACAGGGTGAAGCCTCATGTGTGTGCAATGAAGATGTATGAGTGACTGAGGTTCACTAGATGTTCACGTGAAGTGCTACTTTAGTGCCTTTGGACCCATCAAGGCATCTGCATAGGCTGAAAGATATGACATGGACAGATATACACCTTTCCAGAGCAGCAACTGTAAATCCGGTATCACGTCCTAAAATTAAATCAGGTGCCTATGTTTAGGCAACACACCCTAAAAATCTTGCCCCTCACTAACTCCATGAAGGGAGCCAGGATATTTGCGTTCCTTGCAGTAAGAGTAATGCAACAAATAAGATTCCTATTTGTTGGCACTGTCTGCATTATTAAACCCTGTGACTTAAGGAGAGTTCCTTCAGCCTTGGTTGCATTTTTTCCAGAGTCTGAGGCAATTAAACACCCAAATCCAAATGAAGTTAAAAGGGAAGGATAAATTTAAATGGTGTACAGAACAGATAAAGCATTCAATAGCATAAAGTGGCATCTAGAGAGCATTTAAGCATGTACATGTATCCTAAAAGGTTAAACCATTGAAACAAAAAAAAGAGAAGATTGTAACTCTGTATCTTAGGCTGTTTTCGTGGGTTTGGGGAGTCTTAAGATACAGGTTTTGCCCCCCAGAACTGTGTCTGTATTTTACTGACATTGGATATATATAATCATGCCTGGGAAATTAAGTGATGTTCTGGATCCCATTCTTGGCACCAGGCAGTGAAACATATCATTATGATGTAAATTCTGCATTTGGACAGCAGGTTCCTTTGAAAGTCCCAAACTCCTGCCATAAAGGTAATTCTGATTTATATTTATTCACATAATTAGTTTTGGAAGATAATATGTTTATTTTCATTTTCATTCATATACATTTCAAAGGGGAAGAAATTGTGGGATTAAGATTATCCCATCAGGAAAAGCAATCATACATGTAATAGCCAGCCACGATTGACCACACAGCATGATGGCTCTACAAAGAGAGAGAAAAAAGAAAAGCATTTCAGCCAGTTGGGAAGCTGTCCCAGATACTGATGAAAAGATAATAATTAATGATAGGATTTTTATTCATTTATTTATTTAGAGACAGATGTATTACTAATTTTAACCTCAAAAGGACATTTCAGCCTTGCAAATTGTACAGATTTTTGGATGGTACTTTTTAGATATCTCTGTAAGGAATGTGGAGGTTGCTATTGGCATTTTCTTTCAAGGATCCTTTCAGTCTAAAGGAACACCCTTCCCCTTTACACTTTCTATCAAGCTGAAAACATGAGATCTGTGGGTCATATTTTGACATCTTATAAACTTATTTACCTCAATAACTGTTCACCACTCCAAGCAAAATATAAAATTTTGTCCAAGCCAATTCAGTGGGATCAGGGTTTCCCTCATCCATTTTCCGATCTGGGTTTGAAAAAGTCCTCACATACGTCAAATCTCAAGCTTTCCTAGTATCATTTTCATGCTCTATATGACTGTCCTTTTGCTGGTGAAAAGAGGATAGTGATGCAGCTTATAGCCAATATTTAGCCAGGATTTGAATTGTTTTTGTGACACTATTGACTTATTTTCTCTCTAACATATCGCCAAAGAATGTAAAAGGCTGCCCCCTGAAGTCACTGATGGATATGTTGATTGTCTTTGGATGGAGTCCTGCAAGGAGTACCGCACTTTCCCGTTAGAAACATTTTGACACCCTGTTATCTTCCTGAGTTGATCAGACACCTGCTGCTACCCCACCTGCCATCTTGGCAAGCAGAAATGCCTGTCTGCCTCTCTTTCCTATCCCGCCCCCCCCCCTCGCTGTGTAAGTATCAACAGGTGGGATCAATTGTGAGGAAGGATGTTGTGCCAATGCTTCATCACTGGCATGGAGGCAGGAGCTCCTGTAGAGGGGATAGCACGTGTGGGTTGAAGAAGGTTGCTCTGTAGAAGTCGGTGCTGTCTGGCACCCATGCTTTACTAGAGGGGCCCAACCAACTTTGGAGCAGGCAGGGTGCCATCCTGACAGATGGACAGAAGGGGTAGCCAAGACACCAGGTAGTTATGCAGCAAGTGTGTTTGCTGAGGGTTTGATTGTCAGCCAGCAATATTTAAATGACTTTGTCTTGAATTTATACACATTTGTTTAAAGAAATGCATGAAAACTAATCTACAGCTGCATTGTATTAACTTAAGAAAAAGGAAAAAAAGAGCTTCTGAAGCTGAGCAGAAAGGTATTTTGTAGCCATAGCTGTATTCCACCGATGGGTATGTTAAAATGCTTTTGTTTGCAGTGACAAGTTTCTCTAGAGCCTGCTTTGTTATAAGAACTGTCCCCCTAATAACTATTGACGCATTTCTTGCACTGTAGGTAGCAGAAACTTATATGCAAACTTCAAAATGTTTTAAGGTCAATGCAATATTCTGTCCACCAATTAGAATTTTTTTATTTTTCTGGAGGTGGTAGAGCTTTAAAAAATACGTATATTTCAGCATAGTTAAGTGTACTTTTCAGGGAGAACCAAGAAACATAGATATGCAGAAGGATATAAAGAGCACTTTTAAAATCCATTGACCATGGTAGCATCTTAAAAAAAAAAAATGTTTCTTCTCAAATTCTGTGTGAAGGTTTGAATCAGTACTTAAATTATCTGCACCAATCTACCTCTTAAGGAGTCACCTCTGTTTTGAGAGCATATTGAGAGCAATCATGCCTGTTTGCAGCTAACCTCATTTTAAACAACTAAGTAGCAACTTTAACACAAACATTTGAATTAATTGCTGGCATCTCAATAGGACAGATTGCCAAGACTTTGTGGATGAGATCCAGCCTCGATGCTGTATACAATATCAGATTCATACTAGCCTACAAGTCATCAGGTGGCTTAAATATTTCTCCATGTGAGGGGTAGACAAAACCCTCATTGCGCCCTTCATAGCTCTAAATATGCAAAATTGTCTTCCAATCTGATGGAGCTGTCTTATTAGTTGACATCAAGAACTGAAAGGCTATGCCATTGTCACATTTTTATCTTTTTTTATCCCAGCATTGCTGGACATAATACCTGTAGTACTATTATAATAATATAAATTAAGACAGGGCCTTAGGTGAAGCCTGTAAAGACAAGGTAACTCCTGGGACAGTCCTTATATTATATCGATGCCTGTTAGGCTGCTACACAGACTGAAGAAAATTATGCCAGCCCTGCTAAGTCTTTATTGCTTTCTCCACTGCTGCAGCTCATTGTCATATTTAGTGTCTGACCACAGGATCTGACATATGATGAACAGTCAAAATGAAAGGGAGAAAAATTAGATTGCATTTCAGCAATTCCTCCTGAACTTGTAAGTTCTTAAAAATGTGAAATTTGGCAGGAGTAGCTCGGAGAAGATGTATTACCTCTTCCAATACTGTACTGTTTAATTATGTGACATCTTTTTAGAAGTATGTTGTGTGTGTTATAGGAATCAAAGAAGAACAATGTACTGTAGAGTAAAGGACAAATAGGTTATGCTGATGAATCTTTGACTGAGATTGATTCAGTAAGGTGAAAATGCAGCTTTGAAAATCTTCCTGTTCTTTTTCTCTTTTTTTCTGATTTTTTTTCTAGATTTTGTATACATTGTGTCAGAATAAAAGCCTGAACCTGAGTTCCACACTGGGAAAACTACTGTGGTATTTTGAGATGTCTCCTTAGAAAAGGATTCCTTTGAAAATGCTTTTTAAGAAATTAGAGGTCAGGTTTCTCTGTACACGCAGTCTGACATACACTGGCCAGTGGTGCAACACACTCATAAATCCCCTTCAGCTGGTCAACTGTAATGTGTTTACTACGGGCAGTAGTAAATCAGACCTTGGTAATTTTATTCTCAGCATAATTAAAGGTTTTGTCCTTTCTTTTAATAACTGTGTTAGTAATAAAGAATTTAAAATATCTAATTCAGCAAGGGCTAATGCATCAGAACATATGCAGGAGCAGTAGATGTGCGTATGCCTGGAGAAGAATTCTTCAGAGTTTGCAGTCCAGAAACCCAAACATGAAAATTCAATAGCTGAACACTCCCAAGCCTATTTTCAGGCTCCTCCAAAGTGCTTAGTGGAGGAAAATATGACCTTACAGAGTACTGCAGTAGCTTGTCTTTGGAAGCTCTAGAGATGTCCTCACTTTTACAGAACTAAAGGCTATGTACTTTTTTGTTACCAGATTTATCACTGTGCACCACTGTCTTAATGAAGAACCACAATTAATTTACCACCTAACTTGTTATTTTTTATTTGATTGTGTGCTATTACCATCAGAAGTGTTTGTGATGGTAGTCGGTCAGGAATTAAATTTAAATAAACTGTATGACCTACGCAAATTTTCTCATTGATGTACAGATCACCAGCTAGCAGAGACAACTCATTACGTTCAAAAGTAAAAAAAGGTAAATACATTTAAATTTTTGCTTCTCTTAACAATGGGTTTGCCAAGTCCAGCAGCAGTCTTGTGCAGAAGCGTTTCCACACACTTCCACTGTGATAAGAAGTGATAGAATGATTACCTTTTTGTAACTAAAAATGTGATCATTTTCATAAAGCTACCGATCTTAACATCTCCACATTGCCATCTTTTCCTGGTCTGGAATATTGCCTAGATAGGGCTTCTTTCCAACTCCTTGACTTATTTCCTGTGCATAGAAAGGAACTGGGACAAAGCACCCTATTGATTATGAAGCTCAGAATAGAATATACTATATCATATAAGGTTATGTTATAATACAGTAAGGTTGGTAACAATTTATTTGAGAACATTGCTTTAACTCAACTGCAAGCTGTTTCATATAGCTGTGTTCAGAAGCATTTATATTCCGTGAAATTAACCAGTTTCTAAATCATAGGTGACTGTGATTTCTGCTATTTGTATTTGTTGTAGCAGCAGTATTTTGAGGGGAGAAATCATTGCAAATTTGAAATACTGCTTTGATAAACATAAAAATTCAAGAACTGAAGCCATAGAAGTGCATTTAAGAGCTAAATAGGAAACAGTTGAAATTTTATCTGCAAAGCGATTGCTAAATGAAAATCAAAAAGGTCAGCTGTAATTCACTCTAGGGGATCAAGATTCACACGCTAAATGATGCTGCAGGTGCTGTGCTGGACAGTGAAACACAATGTTTTTAATTAAATCATGGGTCTTCCTGAGGGAATATTGCCTTAATATCCAAGTGAATCTGACGTAATGGCAAGATCTACATTCCTGGTTCTTAGTCAAGTCATTATATTAGTTGGCTGATTAGATCAGGAGGGAGGTATTTCAAATCACAGCGGTTTTACACAGGAGATAATTATGGCAAGTTATGAATGACAGAAATTACTGCAGCTAGATTTCTTTTTTCGCGTTTTTTTTTTTCTTCCTCCCCACCCCCCATTTTTTTTACTTTTTTCCTCTTTTCTGTCTCTCTTCCATAATTCTTTTTTCTTTCTTTAAAGGGTTCCTAGCATCAGAATGTTATATAGCACTTTGATTACCATTTACTTCTTTTGTTACTTTATTAAGCAAACTGCCAGTCGTAATTTGTCTGTGGCTGTTGCTGGCATTTATAGTTAAACTACAACAATTCTTGTTATATTTATGCTCTGGTCTCCAACTCTCTGAATTCTTTCACTGTTGTAATATCTAGCTTCAAAGTAGTGGCCACAGAAGTTACCTATGCAGGAATTTTATTGGACGTGAGATCATATATACTGTTGAATACTGATTTTTATGTAATTGCACTAGGACAAACAACATGTAGTGCTGGTGAGATTATTACTTCTGACTTGACAGAAATATAATTGAAAATTACATGTAAGGGGTTTAGTTTTAAAATATTTTCATTAATGCTTGTTAGAGTACCATATTTTTGCCAGAGTTTAAAATCTGCTTATAAGTCAGAACAAGATAATTAGAGTAGTTAATAGACACCTGCACTGTTTATTTTTACACTGTCTCCTCTAGAAATGCAAGCCTGGCTTGCAAGATTATTTTCTTTTATAAGTCTATTAACTAATGCTGAATTAGAGTTGATTTCAGCTGAAGTATATGTAGCAGCCTCACCTAATTACTTCATCTGGATCATTTCTACTGTGGGCTCAGATGTATTCATTATGACTGTGTTCTTAGGGCTGTGGGAATAATAATATTTCTCTGCAGCCAGACTTAAATAAAAGAGTACAGAGATCAGTTCAGTTTGAATTGCATTTACTTTTAAAAATTCTTACTAATATCGTAAAGCATGTTTCAGTCAACACGAAACATTTCCTTTGATCTAAGATGAAATTTTTCATAGAAAAACCTGCTTTCAAGATGAAATAAAGTCTTGGCTTAGTGGTCTGTCCAATAGCTCAGAAGGCAAACATCCATCAAGGATGTAGTATAGTCAGGCTTGATTCTTTTTTCTGTTAGGAAGCCTAAAGTCCGTGATTTCAAGGAGTAGCACATCACCACTGGAAGACACAATGTTCAGCATCCTCCTGACAATGTTTTGATTTTGTTTAAAGAGAAACCCTATGGTGCATGCATTAGGAACTGACATGACAGAGTCAACAGCAGAATCATTTTCCTTTTCACTTCCTGAGTCAGTGACTAACCAAATATTTTTCATAAGGGAGTGAAGAAACTTGACTGTATTCTGAATCTTATTGATGAGAGTATCCGAATTAATAACAGGATTCAAACTCTACCTTCAAATGGAAGAAAACAGATTTGAACTGTGATTTCTTTCAGATAGGTGCCCTCATCAACAGAACACTTTAAGATGCAGTTTCCTCAGCTGTTCTTTTTGAAACTGTTTTGCTCTTCAGCAAATACTTAGACTTGTTTGCCTTCATATAGGGGGCATGAGAGGTTCAGATGACAAAAGCAAGTGTTTCTTAACTACGTAGGTAGTAGACCTGTCAAATTCCTTGGCAAAGCAGAGTGGGAATGCAAAAAAAAAAACCAAACCACAAACAAAAAAAACCAACCTTGCCTAGCACAAATGAGGTCAGAGAGCTCCCCTCACAGCTATTAAATGGAAAATTTTATCTAACCCAGGAAATCCCCCATCCTGAAAGTAACTCAGGGTTCAGGAGAGTATTTGGGGAAGATGTACATATACTTAGTCTTTTGTTACTTTTTCCTATATATATTCCTATACATTGAAAAACACCTGAAAGACAACACAGTCATTGGTCCTAGCCAGCACAGGTTCACGAGGGGAAAGTCCTCCTTAACAAACTTAATTTTCTTCTGTGACAAGGTTACCCACCTAGTTGACCATGGGAAGCCAGTCAATGTAGTCTTTTTGGATTTCAGTAAAGCTTTCGCTACTGTCTCTCACAGTATCCTCCTGGACAAAATGTCCAGCACACAGCTGGATAAACACATGATGTAGCGGGTGAGCAGTTGGCTGACAGGACAGGCTCGAAGGGTTATAGTAAATGGGGTTACATCGGGCTGGCGGCCGGTCACTAGCAGAGTTCCACAGGGATCCATCTTGGGGCCAGTACTCTTTAATCTCTTCATAAATTACTTGGGTGCAGGACTGGAAGGAATACTCATTAAGTTTGCTGTTGACACAAAACTGGGAGGAGCTGTTTACACTCTCGAGGGCAGAGAGGCCCTGCAGAGAGATCTGGACAGACTGGAGAGCTGGGCAATCACCAACCGTGTGAAGTTTAACAAGGGCAAGTGCTGGATTTTGCACCTGGGGCATGGCAACCCTGGCTGTACACACAGACATGGGACTGAGAGGCTGGAGAGCAGCTCTGCAGAGGGAGACCTGGGGGTTCTGGTTGATGGCAAGCTGAACATGAGCCAACAGTGTGCCCTGGCAGCCAAAAGGGCCAACCGTGTCCTGGGGTGCATCAAGCCCTGTATTGCAGCTGGTCGAGGGAGGTGATTGTCCCGCTCTGCTCTGCACTGGTGCGGCCTCACCTCGAGTGCTGTGTGCAGTTTTGGGCACCACAGTACATTAAGGATATAAGAGCCACTAGAGAGTGTCCAGAGGAGGGCCACGAAGCTGGTGAAGGGTTTAGAGGAGAAACTGTATGAGGAGTGGCTAAAGTCACTTGGTTTGTTCAGCCTAGAGAAGAGGAGGCTGAGGGGAGACCTCATCATGGTCTACAGCTTCCTCACAAGGGGAGGAGGAGGGGCAGGCGCTGATCTCTTCTCTCTGGTGACCAATGACAGGACCCGAGGGAATGGCAGGAAGATGTTCCAGGGGAGGTTTAGGAAAAGTTTTCTTCCCCCAGAGGGTGGTGGAGCCCTGGAACAGGCTCCCCAGGGAGGCAGTCACAGCACCAAGCCTGGCGCTATTCAAGAAGCACTTGGACAACGCCCTCAGAGACATGGTGTGAATTTGGGGTTGTCCTGTGCAGGGACAGGAGTTGGACTAAATGATCCTTGTGGGTTCTTTTGAACTCAGGTCATGTTTTCTCTTTTCTAGTTAGTTTTCTTTTTCCTATTTTAATAGCTTACATTAAATGTTAGTGATCACAGTAATCACCTTACTGCTGTGTTCTCTCCAGGAGAAAAAAGTTACATACTCTTACACTAAAGGTTAGATTTCACTAAATGTATTTATATTTAAAATTTAAGAGAACTAAATAATTTATCAAAACAGTTAATAGTAATTTTATTTTGAAAGACCAGATAGTGTAATGAAAACTGAAAAATCATCTAAATGGAGCCAGGGACAAGAAAATTGGGGAAGTAGGAGTATAATGTTAAAAATCATATGGGGAAAACGCAATTTTACACAAGACAAATAGAAGGAAAGAAAAATCTAAACAAAGTAATGTCAAAGGAGACATTCAAGAGACAGTGAGCAGAAAAATCAGAAACGATTTTGCAAGACCATGTTGCAGCAAAAAGAAATTGAATGCCATTTTGCTATCCATACACTGACACATCAAGCAGCTTTGATGGAAAATAATAATCTCCCCAAAAGAGGGAAAACTGAGGGACAAATGCAGAGGAGGAAAGTTGTTCTACTGCTAGTGTGATTCCTGGACTCACTGCTAAATTGTCTCAGCTGCTATGATGATTTTAAACCACTGGCCATTTAAACTGCATGCTTTTCCCTATCTTTGCCAGAGTAAATCTTAATTATCAGCCTGTTTTATGCACTAGATCTCTAGTAGCAATAATTCTCAGGGGTCTTTGAGGCAAACTTCAGAGGAAAATTACCAAGATGCTCTTGCTGAAAGGGGTACTAAGAACTAGAAAGCATAAAATGGCTGGCCACTTTTCATTTAAGTATATACATTATCTGGGTTTTTCTGTAGCCTATTGAAGATAACGACAAACACCAGTTGAATTTGGTAATGTATTTACTGGCTGATAATATAAAAAGAATTACATATATATGTCTTGCAAACATCACCATACTATTCAAATATAGATTCTATTATCTATATTGATTTATGTAACTCCTTACTCTATTATTAGCCCTGACTGTTATAACTCATCATTACTTATGGATTTACATTTTATTCAGTGCTCCTCTGCCAGCAAACCAGTGCCAAGAAGGAAAGAAAATGTCACGGTGAAGTTGTTTGTTTTTAGAGTTGGTTTTTTTTTTTTAATTTTCCACATTTTGGAATACTTTCCGTCTGTTTCACAGTTCCATGAATAAACTTCAATTATATAGTGAGAATGTCACTTGCATGGGAAAAGTGCCAGCACCAAAGACTGAAGTGGAGATGAAGTAATAAAATAAGAACTACATGAACAACAGATAAGTGGTTGGATTTGAAACAAGTCTTGCCCTGGATGGCAAGTGCAGGTCATTTTGGCTATCTGTCCAGTTACAAAAATGAAACAGGCAGAGAAATAAGAGCACATAAAGAACAGAACCTATTCAGCTTAGTCCATAAACACTTTGGAGACCAGCTGCAGACGTGTCAGAGCTAAAAAGGGCTTTTGGGAACAATTTAAGTCTTGTATGCTCCAGCTTGCTGATGAAAAATATTCAGAACCAGTACTATTTACAGTAGCAAGCTCTCAACCTACTTCATTAAAAATGGGAATGATATTCCAGCCGTATCCTTTGATGGAATTTGGTCACATCAGAAGTCCTGGAACTTATGTCTGAATTCTGCAAAGATATGGAGTTTATTCAGTCAGACTTGTATGGTTTCTATATAGACTTTACTCAGGTAAAATCTGCAGAATGTGATGTATAGAAAAAACCCAACCCTAGTGACATGGTAAACTGATCTAATATTATTCTTTGTAAAAGTGTTCACAGATTTTTCAGAAATAAAACCAAGTTTGTGTAAAATACATTTTTGAATTTGTTAATATTACTATTTTTGAATAAATACGATTGTGAACCACTTACAATGCAAGTTCTAAAAAAAGCGCTGTGTAGATAGCTGATTTCAAGTATGTACCTAGGGGCAAGATTTCACACATGAGTTTCTCATTTAAGTTAACAAAAGTCTTCACTTTGTACATCCCAAAAAATGTGCACTGGTTATGATACTCATGGCATGTATTAATACAGCCATAACAAAAGGACAAAGGTGGTTTGATTTAGTAGTTTCTTTGTGGGTAAATATGATACTGTATTATAAGACTCCTCTCCAGTTTGTGATAATTGCATCTGTTTTATGCTAGCCCAGTAGTACAAAGAAATAACATGCTAACTTGTAATAGATATAGACTAAAAATAAAATGCCAAAAAAGAAAAGTTGCTTAAATCTTGAAACAGTATTAGACATAGTAGAATAATTTGAATTTAAACATTTTTTCAAATCCCAGAACAGTGTGTTCTTGATGTAAGATTTTTTTTTAACCACAATAAGTAGGTTGTAGGCTTTGCGTTGGAGATACCATATGGAAAGCACTAATTTAATGGGAAATGATAAGCTGTGAATTGGATTCATGATTCATGAGTCACAATGCACAACAACACATGCCAGTAATTTACTAAAATACAGTACGCATGTATGTATAGCCATTTACACATGTGCATATACTCCAGTTCTTTGTTACCTAATTGTTGTTACAATTCTGATAGAAATATATTATTTTTTGTGTGTGTAAGAAACAGCACTCACACAGCAGGGCAACTGGCCAGGTATTTTTTTTAATGCTCACAAAGAGTAGTGAATAGGGAGCATATAATATTTATAACATAGAGTACGCAAAATCTCTGTCTACACTTGTTCATTGTGTAGATTATAAATATTTCCTGAGTACAGCCATTGGGCCATATTTTTAGGAAGAGTCTTACAAGCAGAGATGTCAGAAGGCGGATCTGAGATGAAAGAGTTTTCTGCTGACATTTCTTGATAAACTGAAATAAACATACCTCATTTAGAAAGCAAGAGCGAAGTACGCAAGTGCAACCATTTGATTGTATTGATTAAAATTGGTGCATGCTTTATGATGAAGTGTTATATCCTTTCTCTACAAGTAAAGAACAACAATATTGTGTTTAGTTTGTCCTGAGTGAATGATTGACTATAATCAAAGTCCTTATTACAGTATTCTGGAAAATGAAGTGTAGATATTATCAAGCTAAGGAGGGACTTTTTGTTTTCTGGGAAGAAGTAACTTATCGCTGAAGGGGCCTCTCTGTGACTGAGATCCAAGGTATAATGATAGCTGATAATATTTGTGAGAGATGGAGGCTCTTCAGTGAAGCTGCATGATGAATCACTAATAAAACCCAATTAGCTGCTTAGATGATTCCCCTTTAGTCATCTCTCAGAGAATGGAAATCATGAGAGCTGAGAGAGCATCACAACTGGGTCTGCCACAATGGCAAGAGATAAAATGATACTGGATCTTTGTTGAACTCACGAAGGACAGTAACATAAGTAAGTGAACTGTACTAAAGTCTCTATTTAATGAACCTATGCAGAGCTGAAATCAATGGGTGGTAATACCTTAGAACAAAATTAAATGGTCATATACGAGATACTGTGGTGAGTGGGAATAGCACAGTGAGGGGTACCAGTACAGGGGTGACGTGCTAGCTAGAGGCAACAGCACCATCATCAGAGGCAATACTGCAGCTAGTAACAGCAGCCAGGAGTAACAGCGCAGCAACAGGAGGTTGTTCGTCAATGGGTTTATGATCCAAGGTTGTGGCAGTGAGAAATTGTGCCGAGATGACATCAAGGAACCTCTGCATGCACAGGCATCATTTTATGACAAGAGATGTAGGAAAATCTGTCTGTAGGCATGCTAGGATGATACTGAGTACTGAAAAAAAAGCTGACTCACAGATATTCAAAGGTACAACATGGAAAAATATCTTTCAAGGTAGATAAACATAAAGTGATCGATACTGTGAAAAAAACAAAGGGCAACCAAGTTACAAAATTATAGTCTTTTAGCTGATGGCTTCCATTTTGGACCAAAATCCTAGAATTAGGACACATAGCTTAGCACGCAGAATTAGGAAAGCAAATGAAAAGCTAGCAGTTATTAGGTGAAGAACAGAGAACAAAGCAAAATGAGAAGAAGTTCTCACCCTCCTGTAGGCACCTGCTTATAGCCACCAATGGGAGTCAGGATGCTGAGCTAGATGGGCTCTTGGCCTGACCCAGCATGGCTGTTCTGTTTTCATACGCTCACAGCTGGGTGAGAAAATTGATTCAATGGTCTGATGCCTACTGTTCTGCCGGGCTGTGCTTTCCGATCAGATAAACACTGGCTTGATTTATTGCTGCTTTGTTTTCCCCAAATCGATGCTATGTCACTTTTCCTTTTAATACCTTTGGTTTTAAACATATACATATGGATTTGGCAAGAAAGAAACTGACTGTTCAGGGGTTCACAGAGTTGTAGCTCCCTGGCGAGCTGGTGTCCACCACAAACTGGCCTGATATCTGCAACATCTGAAAGAAGTGCTACAGACATATTAAAGTTTAGAGTTGTTTATCCAAGTATGTGTTAAGAGCTATTAAATTTTCTTTCTGACAAGTGAAAGAGTGTTAGATAAGAAAGTTATGAATGCTAATCCAGTCTATTTATTGTAAAACCAAATAGAACTCTTGGTCTTTTTAACAGCTAACTTCCTTGAAACTCTGAATGTGCCTTTACTGAGAAATACATTTTAATAACGCAGGAGCGCACAGTGTCTAGACAGGAGACTTTCTAATTTTCTTTTGCATAAATAAGTACAGTATTCATAAAAAACTAGATTGAGAGGAAATACATTATGGCCTAAAACATTTAGAATGAATCTATCTACCTAGCTCAAAAAGCTCAGCTAATAAATACGAACCTTTTCAATGAGAATCAATATTAATGACAATTGGCTTTGCCCGGATTTATGTTTCAAGTGTAGTCACTCGTATGCACTCCTTGACATCTCAGAAGGTGTGAGTGCAGGGTAAGTGGAAAAATTAATAGCATCTTACTCTATCTTTACCTGTTTTCATAAAACTTGCTGGAACTTATTACCTTTGGTTCCTCCATTGTTAAATTTACTTAAATCTAATGCAGTAGGTCTGTAAGTTACTGGGAAGAGAAGGGTGGATAGATTTTGGCAGAATTTTGTATCAGCTTCTTTCCTTGAGGAAGCCAGGCTAAAAACCAGATATTTCCCTAGATTGCCTCATTCTCAATGACCCTCTGACGCAGAGATTATTCCTTAAAAATATGGCAGAGATGCCAGAAAAATCATAAGTACTTCTGTTGATATTCTTTCATTTGCACTTGTTATATGGCATTTGACTTCATGAACAGTCCCTCAGAGAGCATGGTGGCATCAACTGTTAGCATAAGACACTGAGAACCTGCCTTAATGAAAAAAGAAACATGACACTCTGCAGCTGTATAAATCATATCAATAAGAATGAGATTTCAGGGGTGAAACCCTTGAACTGCTGATGTAACTGGCAAAATTCCTGGAGATTCTTAATAGGGCCAGGATTTCACCATAAGAGTGTTGGCTGTCTGGTTTACAAATAAATCACAAAGCATTCCCATTCATGTTTGTGTTGGCGGCTCCTAAGTATTTATGAACAGATTAGGATAGAAATTTTCTGTATTTGTTGCCTACAAAGTGCTACGAGTTTTTTATTTCAGTAATTCACTGTCTGTTTTTTATGGTGTGTGACTGACCATCTTTTCTTCACTGGACAGTCATTTTTTCTCAACAGCAGACAAATAATTTATGAACAGAAAATAATGCACTTCTGATAGGAATATGTAGCATTGTATTAATTAACAAGACTTAAATAATTAGTCACCAGCAGAATTTGACAAGGGAAAAAAATAATTTTCCATGAAAAGCAGCAATTATAATTTGAGATTTTATTCACAAACCTTATTTATTTACAAAACTTATTTTCTTTACCTGATTACTTCTGAAAATAAGTATGCAATACTCTCCTTCTGTTCTTTTTTATTACATCTGTCGGTCCATAGCTTTCCATTTTACTGCTCAAATCTTGTGTTTTTCTCATCTTTATGGGCTCACACACATTTGCTGTTATTGCTTTATGTACTTGTAATGTCTACGGACTCACATTATATACGATCTCAATTTATCATTATCATTTGCTGCTCTAAGTGTGATATATTATTGTAAATGTGGAAGATAAAGTCTCCACAGGAAAGCTATATCTTATCTGTAAATTGAACTTTTTTAAGGAAGCTGGAAAGGGACTTTTTACAAGGGCATGTAGTGATAGGACAAGGGGTAATGGCTTTATACTGAAAGAGGGTAGATTTAGATTAGATATAAGGAAGAAATTCCTCACTATGAGGTTGGTAAGGTACTGGAACCAGTTGCCCAGAGAAGTTGTGGATGCCCCATCCTTGGAAGTGTTCAAGGCCAGGTTGGACAGGGCTTTGAGCAACCTGGTCTAGTGGAAGGTGCCCCGGCCCATGGCAGGGGGGTTGGAACTAGATGATCTTTAAGGTCCTTTCCCACCCAAACCATTCTATGTTTCTATGACTCAAATAATGATTTTTTGATTATTCTGTATTAAAAAAATGTCTAAAGGCAACATTTTAAATTTACATGCCTCTGGCATTTTCTGGCAGCCAGTTAATGAGGAAGATGAAGAAAAATAAGACTTGATTTTCAAAGAATGGTGGTAGATAAATAAAAATAACATCTCACTGCTAGTGATGTCTCTTCAGATAGAAATACACATTATCCCCTGGCTGGATTACTGTGCTTAAGGCACTGGTTTTACTGAGTCCCTGGGGAGGTCCTCCAGCAGTTTGACAGCGGTTTTGCCTCTGTTATCACACAGAGCACCCGTCAGATAAGTGTTACCTCCCTCCCCGTGCTTCTGCTGACAGCTGCAGCGTGTTTCATACCCCAAGCCAGTTTACAGTCTTTTTCCAATCCTGTCTGAAGGAACTACAACAGTCAAACAGTAGGTGAGGGAGAGGTGAAAACAATGAGACCGGGTCCTGTCATGCTGGCCAGCAAAGCTGAGTGTGCACCCACTACACCACCACCTTGCATGTGGCCTCTGGATGGCAGGTTCCCCCTTCCAGTGCCTTCAGCCGCAGCCTGCCATTGGCAGCCCCTTACAGAAAGCCTGGAACTGTGACATGGCTTTTCTGTGGAGAATGTGAAGTAAAATATGCCTGCTGTTGAGAGGGGTAAAAAAAAAGTGACTTAATTAAAAAAAAAAAAAAAAAGTCTGAATGAATACAAATGTCAACAAACGTGACCTTATCTATTTTTGAAGCCAGCCAACTGCACGGTACCGTCTACATGGTGATAAAAAGAGCAGTGGGTTTGTGGTTGAAGCACTGGGAGTTAGGATGCCTTCTGTAACTCCTCTGCTGACTGCAGTCAGTGAGTTTAAGCATGTTTCTTGTCATTCCATCTGTAAAATTAAGACAGCGTTATTACGCTGTCACTGAAGGGAGAGTATAACGGCTCCGTTCAGCCTCATCTGTGAGCAGCTGGGAGGAGAGAGGTGAAGCGGGGGAAAGGACCAACTGCCCTGTCTTTAGTCATTCTTTTCTGCCTTGCCCATGTTTGTACCAAGTGTGGGGTGAGGTGTAGAGGTGCTTTTACCTGGGTACATTGGAGCCCGTCCCCACCAGAGGTAAAACCCCTCTCAGGTGTGTTTCCCCAATAAGCCCAGGGTGGACGTGGGCCCCCTAGGATCAGGTCCACCACCACAAGCCCTAGGAAGAGGAACCCCACATCTCTTGCTCCATAGTGGGTGGTGGAGGAGGGGGTCGTCTCCACCCAAAAACCAGAAGAGCTGCCTTTGGGCAGGATGCAATTGTGGCTCTGCGTCGCTTCTGTTCAAGATGCCTCCACTGACTGCTGAGTCCCTGTTGTCTCTGACTTCTTGGAGCCTGTCAGTTAGCAGATTCTGTGTCCATTAAACACATGCCTTACTGATATCAAGTAGTGCAAGTTTTTACTCTAAGTGTCATGTAGTGTGAAGCCTTGCAAGTGTTTATTACATCTACACCATTACTTTTACCAGCTAAGCCTGTCATCTCATCAAAGAACTTTCAACAAGACCTGTTTCCAGGAAACTACAGCAGTTATGCATCTAGGCACTTTTGAAAACATGCCAGGTATCTATCTGAATCTTTGTGCACCACGTATCTATGAAATCTGGCTTTCAGTCTCCTATTATAGTAGTTTCAGATCTATGAAGATTATTTTTGTCTTTCTATTGCTGATCATGAAGTCCTCTAAGAATCCATTACTTGAAAAACAAAATGAAACTATGATTTAAATGCATCAGCATCATCTAATCACGATTTTTAATTACGTATAACCTGCTGGAAGGCATTGTATATTAGACGTCTCTTGCATTCTATTTATACAAAAGACTGCTGAGGTAATGAATTAAAAAAACCCTAACCCCACCCCCACCCCCCAAAAAAAAACCCAAAACATCAAAACCCCAGCCTTATATCATCTTTAGGAAGTGGTTTGGAAGTGCCTAAAATTGTTTTCTGTGTGGGTTGTCTCTGAACAAATCAGAAGGAAGCGTTACTTCTAACATACATGTTAAAAAATAGCTAGGAGAAGTACATAGTACCTGAAATTTATGAAGTTCATGATGTAGGTCTGACTGAATTAAACCATCATCTTCAATGTGTTTGACCACATGAATAACTTCATATTTAATTATAGTTTAGTAACACTTTAAGTCATGCTTAACTTCTTATCACTCCTGAAATACTTCTTTAATTCCCATTCAGTGACTGATGTGTTACAATTCAGTGTGTTTGCAAAATGTGTTTTTCACCCTCGCTAGGTCAGACCAAAAAACCAGTGACATCTAAGTTCAGAACTGCAAACTTGAGACCCACTGGTCAGCCAGCACCTAGTGTTTGTGGTTTGTAAAAGCTACAGATTCTGCACCTTTTAAAGTCTTCCAGGAGCTGCAGCACAGCTCTGCAGTTGTGTCTGGTGGGTTCAGCAGTGTGGTAGGAAGCCCATGTGAGACCCAGAAAACACATTTGTGGAGTTCCATTTAAGAACATGAGAAACTTACTGCACAGTCATAAGGCAGTGTTCAAAGACAACTGCACTTTTAACTATACTCTTTTCTTCTAAAACAAAGCACTCCCAGCACATAGATTTCTGTGTAATATCTTTATATTCTGTAGGGAAAAAAGTGGCAGGAAGGAGCAAGATTGTACAGCCTGATAGGACACTCACTGAATACTGGGTCTCATCCTTCCTGCCATTATCACTTATGAAGCTTATAGTAAACAGTCATTGCATAAAACGCAGAAATGGACTTTGAAACAGGATTGGGACCAATAGCAACCTCACTTCCCTTCTGGCTGTGTCTGAAAAGAGATGAGTGAGCACTGTAAAAGAAAGGATCTCTTTGCCTCATCTGGCAGGCCTGCATGTGCATTTCCTATCAGGGAACAAAGTACCTAAATGTTAAAACTGTTCTGTATGAACAAAAAAACCCAGTCTCCTGTGCATTTCAGGCATATACACTCCTGGTTTTTTGTTAAGCAAATAGTACACTTAGTAATAGTACTTTCCTAAGAATCAGTGCTCTTTCAGTCCCTAGGTCTTTAAAAAGGATGAAAAATGTTTCTTGTCATTGAAGCCTCTTCTAGTGAAAAGAATTCTTACTAGGCTTTATAAGTAACAGGTTCCCTATTGTAGCACTAAATGTGCTTATTTTGTGTGTGGCTTTCCCATGCAACAAATGCCCGTCTCCCCTGTAACAGCTCATAGTCCTTGCCAAGCATATTTATACACTTTATATCCAAATACCTCCTGGGGATTTCATCATGCAAGACTTACAATATTTTCAACATAAATTTAGCATAACCTAGAGTTCTAGCTTTTTTCTGTTGAGATGCTGCAACAGCTGATTTGGAAGAATGTGATTGATAAGAGGGGTTTGCAGCTACTAAAATGAAGTGGTTGTAAATCTGACTTTTCATTGCTGCTTTCCATTTTTGTTGCCTAAGATGTCCTTTGGAAAAGTCACATTTTTACCAAATAAAGTATCTTCATTAAATTTTTTACCGAGCTTCTAGGTGTATTTAAACCATATGGGTACTGTGGATGAAAGATGTCAGGTTTGCAGCCAATTAGTTTTAATGCCTGCAAGTACAATTACTTTTTAATTTCCTTTATACATTTCAGACTCTGCAAATTCCCATAGGGAGAACAAATCTACTTTAATCAATAGATACAAAACAGCAGAAAAAATCATTACCACCTGCTGCTATTCCATCAGTTTCATTTCCTTCCTTAGGAGACTTGAGTGTCCAGCCATGTAGATCTTCACCTTTGAGTTCTGTCCATATCTAAAGGTTTATAAGCAGTTCTGATACAGCTTTCATTTTAGTTTTCACCTATTTCTTGTCTTCCTGTTTGTGCTCTGTAACAGCTCGAAATATCCCTTTTGCTTGACAAGGCATTTGTAAACTTAGATCTTTCTCATTATGCACTGGGTTTGGAGTATCTTCTATTAGTTTGCTGGAGGCAGCCTATCTTCTTCAGAAAGCTTTTCCTAGAAATCCTAGCTTGCCTTCTGCTGCTGATTTTCATCCTTTGGCAACTCACTGCCTATGTCAGCAGTGACCCAAGAAACTATAGGCCAGACAGCCTCACCTCCATCCCTGAAAGGTGGTAGAACGGTTCATTCTGGAGGTCATCTCCAGGCATGTAGAGAAAAAGGTTATCAGAAGTAGTCAACATGGATTCACCAAGGGAAGATCAAGCTTGACCAACCTGATAGCCTTCTATGATTGCGTGACTGGCTGGGTCGATGAAGGGAGAGCAGTGGATGTTTTTTATCTTGACTTCAGCAAGGCTTTTAACACTGTCTCCCATAACATCCTTGTAGGTTAGCTTAGGAAGTGTGGGTTAGATGAATGGACAGTGAGATGGATTGAGAACTGGCTGAACAGCAGAGTTCAGAGGGTCATGATCAACAGCACAGAGTCTTGTTGGAGGCCTGTAACTAGTAGTGTTCCCCAGGGGTCTGTGCTGGGTCCAGTCCTGTTCAACATATTCATCAATGACCTGGACGAAGGGACAGGGTGTCCTCTCAGCAAGTTTGCTGGTGATATAGAACTGGGAGGAGTGGCTGATACACCAGAAGGCTGTGCTGCCATCCAACGAGATCCTGGACAGGCTGGAGAGCTGGGCCGAGGGAAACCTCATGAAATTCGACAAAAGCAAGTGTAAGGTCCTACCCCTGGAGAGGAACAACCCCATGCACCAGTACAGGCTGGGGGCTGAACTACTGGAAAGCGGCTCTTCCGAGAAGGACCTGGGACTGCTGGTGGACAGCAAGCTGACCATGAGCCAGCACTGTGCCCTTGTGGACAAGAAGGCCAGCAGTATCATGGGCTGCATTAAAAGGAGTGCGGCCAGCAGATCAAGGGAGGTTATCCTCCCCTTCTACTCTGCCCTGGTGAGACCGCATCTGGAGTTCTGTGTCCAGTTCTGGGTCCCCCAGTTCAAGAAAGACAGGGAACTACTGAGGAGAGTCCAGCAGAGAGCTACAAAGATGGTCAGGGGAGTGGAACATCTCTCCTATGAGGAAAGGCTGAGAGACCTGGGCTTGTTTCCCCTGGAGAAGAGAAGACTGAGGGGGGATCTTACCAATGGTTACAAATATCTGATGGGTGCACGTCAAGAGGATGGGGGCAGACTCTTTTCAGTGGTGCCCTATGACAGGACAAGGGGCAATGGGCACAAACTAGAACACAGGAAGTTCCACCTGACTACAAGGAAAGCTTCTTTACTTTGCAGGTGCCAGAGCAGTGGAACAGGCTGCCCAGAGAGTTTGTGGAGTCTCCTTCTCTGGATATATTCAAAACCCACCTGGATGTGTTTCTGTGCCCCCTGCTCTAGGTGTTCCTGTTCAAGCACGGGGATTGGATGACATGATCTCCAGACGTCCCTTCCAACCCCTACTATTCTGTGATTCTGTGATTCTGTGACTATATTGTGGGAGAAAAGACTAAATATCTACATAAAATGTGGAAAGGAAGCATCTAATATGGCAATGTTAGAGCCTGACGAGTAGTTTTTCTTTTTTCACCTACGTCCTCTTTCCACAGTGTCCATCACCATTTGTTTATCATTAGTTGGCCAATTTAGGGCTTAATTGTGCTTGAACAGAGATTTTGGACAGAGGAGGGCTGTGATTGTTAACATGATTCAGGGAGAATCAATACATCCTGCTTTTCTGTGGTGTATGCTCTCAAAACTTCTCTTTTTTTTTTAGAAAAAATACTGACTTGCCTGTGATGTTCTCTAATTCTGTTGGAAGAAGTGGCAGCAGCCATCGCTTCAAACCATTCTCACCCCATTAGTCTTCATTTGAAGGAGTAGGGGATGCATATTGATAGTTATAGTCACTTCTGTGGCATGAGGGAGGCAGCTGTAAAAAGTAAGCACGTTTGTAATGCTGATAGAGAGAGGAGAAAAGAATTTCATGGTGTCCTCTGATGAAGCTCTCTTAAGCCCACAAAAGAAAATTACTGCTATCTGTTACTTAAATTTTGAATGGACCCTGAAATCACAGGTGTGATTCAGGTGTGGCTGAAGGTTGGTGGAATAAGGGTGCCTTTGATCCTGTACCACAAAATGCATATTGTTATCTTTGTTTAGGTACATTAATTTAACATCTGGATACTAACATGATGAAGATCTTTAATATATGCTACATAGCCTGTGTAAAAAAGGTGCAAATCCTCCTTTTTTTCTCCTTTAATAGAATTACCTGCAAAAGAAATCAGAAATTTCATAACCTCTTCACCTCTTTGGTGTATGCACAGGAAAAAAATGATAGAAAGGAAATAGTTATTTTGATGAAAAACCTATGGATAATTTCTTCTAAAGAAAAGTATTTGGTATGTACAATATATGCCATCTGATGGTGTTCTAATTTTGTTGAAATATGTTTAAACTAAAAATAACCACCCCCTTATATGTACCTGATTAACAGTGGAACAAATGGTTTTGCTGCATATGCATGGGTTACTGTTTGAAGGTTGGCATTTTTTGCACAACTGGAGGGCAATAGTTCTCATTAGCGTTAGAGAGCAGAGCAACCCATTTTAAACATAATAAGCATCTCCTCCAGAGAGAAATACTTGCTCCTGGAATAAAAATGAATATTAGGAAATTAGTGTACTGGCAAGCTAAATATCTATAAGAAAAAACCTCCAGCTCAAAATAGTAAGCAAGATTTCTCTAAATTAGCAGGAAAGAAGAAATTGTCTAGTTTGGGTAGAATAGATATTGAAAAAGCTGAATGAATCCTGTGGGTGAATGAATTGTATTTTGATTTACATTTAAGATTCTGTTGGATCTTTACCATGTGCCTTCACATCACTTCTTCTCGAGGACCAGAAAGACAACATACAGAATCTCTTTTTTGTTCAGACATACTGTTTGGAAATAAATTAGAAAGGCCTGAAAGGAAGAATGTATCTGTATGCTGTGTGCAATTGTTAATTGTGAGAGGGGGATGATGAATGAACCAAAGATATATTTTTTGAAGATGTTAAATCAGTAGTGTGCAAAAGGGGCAATTAGTAGTATTTTCCTAAGAGCAATTTAGATTAAATTGCTGCTGTATGCTATTTTTGTTGCATGCCTGAGCTGTCTCTAAAGCAGTTTTAAGAGAGCATGTATTCTGTTAGCCTGCATTTTTGAAACCAAGGTAGAAGAAGGAAAAAGACTGTAGCCTGTTGCAGGCATAACGCTCTAAACATTCATGTGTTATTAATAGATTAAGTGGGTAGGAATTTCCTACCCACTGCAGTTTTTCTCTGTTTTATTGTTTCTAGTGGTTGTTAATTTGTATTTTATGTCATTCCATAATATATGCTTCCAGTAACAGGAAAATAGGATTTCTTTTTCTTTTTAGACAGAATTAGTGTTGGTTTATGTGGTAAACATCTCAGCAAAATTTTTCCCTTGTCTCTGTGCTCTAGGTCGCTTATCACTTTCAATACCATTCTGCTGAGCATTATCTTCATTAGTTTAAACTCCAGCTTTTCTTTTGCTACAGTGAAAACTATTCTCAGACTGCGTGAGGTTCTTAAAGAGGGCTCATGCCTTTGGTCTTCCATGTGCCTATTTGCAGCCAGAGCTACTTGATTTGAATATCTATTCCACCATATTCGGAATATTATACAATAGACATTAAGATTGGAATTCATATCTTCTTCATGGACAGGAAATGGTAATGGTCTTCACCTATACTAAATTCTCTTCTGCTAGTCCCTCTTATTGCTTTGTGGTGTTACATCAGCAGTGCTTCTTATACTGATGACCACTTCCTGTTTACAAAGGCTAGAGACTTTGTATTTGATAGTCTTCTTGTGTACCTCTCCATTCTGATTCACCAAAAGGATTTAGTGAGTTACTGGTAGAATCCCAATTACCTGGTTTCTTTCTTCATCTTCAGAAAGATGTGACTGGCATGATGACCACCCATCAAAACCTGTCTCATGTTGAAATACCTTCCGTGCTATGAATTCATAAAGCCACCATACTGCCAGCACTGCTCAGATCTAGCCTGGCTATCTTCTTATCAAGGTTATTGATTGCATAAGAAATGACCAGTGTTTGAGACTGAGCATAGTACAAGGTTGAGTTGTTCTCAGTATAATGTCATTATTTCCTTGACTGGTACAGGTTAGGCTAAATTCAAATTATTAGAACCTCTGTGTTGCTAAATGTGTTGGAAAAGTAGTGGCTTCAGGCTAGACCCTCAAAAACTATAGATACTTAAATGGGACTATTAAAAAGGCAATTTCAAGGCTAAAAGTATACCTTGAAATTTACCAAACCTTGAGTGCTTTCAGTTTTCAAAACAAAGACTGCAGATAGCTACCTTTAAGAAAACATTTTAAGCTATGACTTGGGAAGCATCGAAACACACAAGATGTGTTTTTTACTGTTTACTACTGGCACCACTGCCCTCACTAGTTCAGTTAAGAGCTTGGACATGTCTAACCCTGCGAATTGCATTTGTGATGCTGGGTGCCTGGTGCAGATCTACAGATCTGCTCCTTGGACTGGATGTTCAAGTTTCTTTAAGAGTTCAGTCATTGATTTCCTTTATGCCTTAAGGAAAGATTTTGATTCCTTTTAAACAGTTTTAAGTAGTGGAGGAGGGAAAGCACAGGTTTCTTTTTCTTGATAAACTTCACAATGCATGTAATGGTGGAAGAATTAGACAATGTTAGTGATAAATAATGGTCTAACTTTGGTATCTGAGAGCTCTGCAGTAAAGAAAACCTGCCCATATGCACCGGGGGTGGAGAGAGAAGGTTTTATAACAGATTTAAAATTAGAAAACAAAATGGCCTGATTAACAGCAGTAGGAAGAGTTCTGCAGAGGATGAGGGGAGAAATTAACGGATGACATTCAAAGGCAGCTGTGAAGTATGAGAAGCTGCAGCACACGGAGGTAGTCACATCTAGCAGTACAGAGAGTTCTGAATGATCTGTATTGCTGGAATAAATCAGACAGTCTGGGTGGGGGGGATCTTTTGAGTCGTGGATGATCTTTAAAAGGTGGATCACCTCTACTTAGACAGATGGTAAACCAGTAGATGCCACCCTGAGCTAGAGCAATATATTAGTATTAGAAGCAGATGAAACGTAGAGGATGTGTACAAAGATATTTCAAGCAAACTGATGATTATTTTAGCGTGCGCTGGGCTTTTTTGGAAACAGAGTAGTGCCCTTCACCCCCCCATTACAAATGTAATTCAGCTATTGCTATCTCCATCTGAGAATGTACCTCTCCATATCTTCCACTTACCTTAAAATAAGGGAAGGTTAGACACCCTTGGCAAATGTGCTTCCTAATGGCTAGATGCAGGGAGTCTGGAGAGGCTGTGTTGCAGAGCTGCATTAAAGAAGCTCCTGATGCCTTTGTCAGCATCCTTATGGAGGCTTTCCCCCAGACATCTTTCCTGTAAAGGATCCACTACAGAGATAATGTGGACTGCAGTCTTTCCTCTCACTGCCCTGAACCTACCCTCACTGTCAACTGCACAAAGAGGCGACATAGCATGCCCATAGCCAAGAAAGGTTGTGAGAGGAAAGTTGCAGGTGATGATGAGCCAAAACAGAATGTATGCAGACATACCTCAAAGGCTTCTCAATTTCTAAATGGATGATGGCCTTCAGTGGATGGACTCCCTACTGATAAATTCTGTCTTTATAGCAAAACTATAGGAAGAATAGTATTGTTCTGTGGTAGACCACAGTCTGGCTTCTAGTGAACTGTTCTGATGGATGCGGTTCAACAGAGTCTGCTTCTCTGAAGAGGAGTTCTCTCTGCTAATGACAGGGAAAATCATACAGTTTTTTTCATTATAGGTATGACTGAGTGAAACAAGAAAGTAGATCACTAATTAGAGAATACTGAAGACTACTATGAAATTACATCTGCTTTTGATTTCCTCTAAGGCAACCATATCTAACACTTAAATATTAACCTGTTCTAATCAATTTTCTTGGTCACGAACATATTCATCCTTGATATGCAGTATTATTACTTTTTGATTCATAAAGAAATAGACATTTCAATTATTCTGGCAATGAAATTAAAATTTTATTCATCCAGCCATTTCTTTCTCACCTTAGAATCTCCCATTCCTTTTCTTCCCCTCTTTTCTCTCTGGTAACATCTAAATTTCATATATGAACGCTGGTACAACTTGATTAAGAATTTAGAAGCCCTTTTTGCCCCCAAGTTACCTGAAGAAACAATTCACTTAGTGCTGATTCATGAAGGGAGATGGACTTAATTTCAACCAAGACTGGTAAATAACGGATCTCCAGGCTGAATGAAAGCACTGATAAGATTTGACACAGTTTATGCAGCTTTGCTTTTCTTCTGCTTTAACCTGTATTAAAACAAAATGCGAGAAAGACATGATGCTTTTGTGGAGAATAAAGACAAAAAATAGGTACTTCCCTGTGCATTTTTTTCCATGGAAGGTGCTCTTAATTGCTGTTCATTAACTCTATCCTTCATGCAAATGCATTTAGAAAGTTTGCCTTTTCTGTGGTGCATTTACAACACTTTTGCACCTCTATTTTATGACTTGTCCTACTATTTTATGAAGAATCGATAGAACACTAGTGCTTACCTTGGAGTATCCCAATATGTTCCATTTATATTGTCACTGTCTTTTTTCATTTGGACCTTTTCTTCATCATATGCCCTCTAGGTTCAAATGATGATCAGATATTCAGCTGAATATGTTAAGTCATTGTTGAGCCTATCTAACCTTCTGGTTTAATTTTTTACTTGATAGAGCAATTCTAATGTGGCTTAACATATTTAGTTGAGATAGGATACTTAATTTTTCAGTAGTGTAAAAGGTTTCGTTATTTAAATGAAATCCTGGTTTAATGCCAGTAACTTGTGTTCACATTTTCATGTTGAACATATATATTAGTAATTTCCTTCATTTTTAGATGTTGAACATTTTATACAATGACCATAATTACTTTGTGTATTAATATTGCTCCATACCTTTGGCAAAGATCCTTTTAATCATGCACATTTAACGTTGGCTTCTCAACTGCCACCTTAGTTTTTGTATTTTGGTTTTGTATTTTGTTCAGATACATTCTGTCTGTGTTGATATGCTGCTGTCAGCAAACCATGTTTCTGAGCATTTTGTAGGTTATTTTGAAGAATTTTTTTTTATTACCAGTAATAGGAAACAACTCATACTTTTTAGAAGCAGGCTGTTAAAGAGCCATTTTAAAAAGTGTGACTTTTTCAGCTAGCCTGTCATTCTTTGTATTTTTCAGAAGAATTATTTTTTATTGCTACAGTTTCTTTTTAATTTTGTAGTATTCCATGTTAAAAGGGTACAGAGGAGTTTGGCAGCAAAATATGTCATGTCACATGCCACATTTCACTCAACTGATTTTTTCTGAAGAGTTTAACAGGTTGTTTTCAGGCCTTCTGGCTCAGGTTTTCTTAAGTTTTTCTGGTATTGGTACTTTGTAGCTTAGTTTTAGTGCTTGAACTACCTAGATCTGAGGAAAGGTTTCTCAAAACACCAGAGATGGGCCTGCAAGTATAAACCAGCACTTTAAGTCACTGAGAGAGAACTGTTGTCTTTCACTGTTTTCATTACTATAATACATGTGAATGTCAACACACTTTAAATAAAAGACATTTGCCTTCCATAGTATTGAATAATTTTTTTCACTAAAAATTTAAAAGCACCTGAGGAAGTTAGCTGACATGATCTATTATCTATATCTACTTAGAACTCAGTGAAGACTGAAGGGCAGGTATGTAACCTCATAATGTGTTTAAGTATAGGCAGAATGTAGCATGTACATATATAATTTGCTTAGCCGTTGTGATGAAGACAACAAGGTGTTTGGAGGAAGCTTTATTACATAATGTGCATCTTTATAATTTGATAATGATTTCTCCACAGAATATTAATCAGTATTGTAGCCATCAGTATTCCAGCACTTCGAAGTAGTAATGACCTCCACGCATCGATTCTCTAAACATCAGTTTCTCATATTTGCTGTAAATGTTGTTTGTAGATGACTGCATCTCGCACACCTGTAACCAGCATGATCATAATATAGTGATTCTGTCGTTTCTTAGGAGGTAAATCCATACCTCAGTCATGGATAACATGGAGGTTTATTTCTGAGAAGCGATCTGCCCTGCGGTTGGTGACGGCTGTGCTATTGCCCACCGGCGTTTACTTACTCAAAAGTCACCCGTATTTCCTCACTTGCCGTCAGCTCCAGCTGAACTGAACTTACTGTCTACTTTTTTCCTTCCTACCTCATTTGTCTTCTATTTCGTGAAACTGCATAGGAAATATTTTACCATCTTCGGGTGGCATTTCTGTAGCTCATACAGTATTATTCAAGTAGAAGCCCTTAATCAAAGGCGACAGCACCGTCAAGTGCAAATAAGGAAGTCCGCTGGGGAAACAAGCGGGTTGTGGCTGTAAGCGAGCCGGAGCCAGATCCCTCCGCCTTTGGATCACCACCCAGCGTTACCCCCTGACTGCGAAAGGCGGCGTTCACGGGGAGGCGAAGCGGGAGCGGGAAGAGGCCGCTCCCGCCGCACGCCGCACCCCGGCCCCGGCCCCGGCCCCGGCCCCGTCTCCGGCCCCGTCTCCTGCCCGCCTTGGGCGGTAGATGGTGCTAGATGCGAAGTGACGGGGCTGCTCGGAACGCTTCCCGCCTCGGAAGCTGCACACCGAAATCGGCCTGGAGTACTCGGCGGCTTCGGGGCGTGCTTCCCTGCCTGTCGGGAGCTTCGGGGCGGGAATACTGAAAACTGAGTTGGGCGCCTCGAGGGTGGTGACGGGTGGGCGGTAGCGCGTCAGCCGCTTCCCAAACGCTGGCCTGTGGCGTTAGAAGGAGGTTGCGGTGTGTCACCAGGGCACGGCCACCTTTCGCAGTGGGAGAGGAGGGAAGGTGCAGGCACTGCACGAAGCAGTACTGCTTCGGAGCAGGTTTGCTTTAAAGAGCCGAGTCACCTTGTATGCCGCTGATTTTGCTGCTGAGCGTGACTGAAAGCAGCATGTCTTCAGAAACCTGTATGATTAATTTAAAGAATATGTGAAGGTAAGACCTCCCAGTTGACTGACAAGAAAAGTTGCACACAAAAAGTCTGGATTGTAATTAGACGGCTGTAGTGGAACGTAATTAAATTTCTTTCTGCCTAAAAACTTGCCGATTAAATCATGTAGTACAAATGTATACAAATGAACGTATGTTAATATTCACATTCTTTCAGGGTTAGGAGTAAAATTCAAAACCAGTGATCCCAGTTATTGTTCAGTGGTACAACTCCAGAAGAGAGAGAAAATAATCTATATTAATTTTTTTACTGAGTTGCTTTTTGGTGTTGTTTCCCTCTTCTCTCTTCATCCTCTCCAGCAGAGAGGCTCTCACTTGTTACAGTGTCAGGGGCATTTGCACATCCTAGGCAATAAAATTAGGGATGAAATGCGCAAAACAATAGCTTAGGTAGTGGAGGAGATTTCCTTACTTGATTTTACTTGCAAACACATTCATCACCTGTAAACTATTTTTTTTATGGGCATTGAAGGATAAAATGAAAAGAAGCTTCTTCTTGATGAAGTTAATTATTTCCCCAAGCTTTGTAGCTTTCTGATACTACCATACACAAAGCAATTATTCTGAATTGACAGTGTTTAGTGAAAACAGGAGTACTGCTAATCTACTGTAGTAGCTGCTATAGAAAATACAAGACAGTAAAAAAAGAGAAATCCTGCATGAGTTTTCCCTGAAGTAGGGTGTGTCAGTACCAGCAGGAGTAAACTGATAACATTGAGCATAGGCATAATATGTTTCACAGCCCTAAGGCTGGGAAATGGTATGGGTAAGAATTTCGGAATGCAACACTTCCTGCATCATGTTTAGTATAACAGTTGTTGTCCTGAACTAAAACATGACTTGGCATTGGCAGAAACAGGTGCCCTCTGACTCTGTGAGAATAAGGTCATGACTAGCTGCAGTCCTACGTGGGCACCACTTCTGTAATGCCTAGTATTTGTACATACTGTTTGAAATGCATAGTTCTGTGCTACCTATGTTTCAGGGCTGCATCTGAAAAAGGTTTTTTAAGATTCTTGGCAGTGGAAAAGGTATATTTCTAAAATTCAGTAAGGCAGCTTTGAAGTAGGATGTGCAAGAGGTAGCACTGAGTGGAGATTCTCCTTCGTCAGTGTAAATAATGATAATGGGCAGAACGAATCCTCAGGCTCTGATTTTTGCTCTTCTTTCGGAAGGATTCTTGACCTTTTTCCCATGAGAAGAGCCTGAGCGCCTTCATAGCCTGCCCTGCTTTAGCGGGCAGACTTATTCCAGCTTTCAGCTTGCTTCTTCAGCAATGCCTTGCAACAACCTACTTGTTTACTTGGGAGAGGCACTGGGAAGATATTTGAGCTTAAATAAATTTTTTTTTTAAGTATATCAGAATTTGTGAGAAAAAATTCAAACACATCTGTGTGATTCTGTGATCTTTAATTTTTTCCCAAATATTTCCTGAAAATCTTCTCTTTTTTCTCTGATAAAACATTAAAATGAGAACTAGCTTCCACAGCTCTTCTCAAAATAAAATTTTTCTTAAATCATTTTAGCAATCATTCCTCAGAAAAGGAAGCTATACTTATAAGCGAGAGAGGGAGGAGGGCATGCAAGTCATAGTTATAAAATTTATATTCTTTAACATGCTGACTTGTTATGACTCCAGTCTGCATTATATCATATTTTTGTGGGCAAGATACTATGCTATTAGTGCTGCATAATGCCAAGCGTAATAGCACTCCACATTACCTAATGGAAAGGTTCCTTACCAAAGTGGACTTTAAAAATGGCTATATTACACGTAAAGAATTGTATGGGAGAGAGGTAGTTCAGGAAAAAGGAACATGACATTTGCATTACCTCCTGAGATAAACTGATTAGGGGACTTCTAATATGCTGTCTGAATAAGAAGAAGCCTAAACTTGGCCACAGTGTGGATAAATAGAAATTACTTAAAGAAGCAGTGGTGGGGTTTTTTTTTGTGGTGAAAAAAAAAGCTGAAAATAAGTTTTCCCCAAATTTTGCCTGCAAACATGACTGTTGCCTTGAAGGTTTAAAACTAGAATATGAGCAGACTTATATATATGTATATATGACAGTGTGTTATGCAATGCCATAATAATTCCTTGGAAAAACGTTGTAAAGTTAGTCATGTTGTTTCTCTGGTTTATGGTAAAGATAAATTGTTGAACTTTTTGTGAGTAGATTGAAGGTTTATGCCAGGCAGGATTTTCAGTGTTAGATGATTTAGCCAGTTGCTGTGCTTTAATTCTAATAGAGGCTCTTTGGCTCTTCTTTAATGTCTAAACTGTGTGTGACAAATTCTGTGGGAAATGCTTGTAGAAAAGTGCAGATCAAATACCCTGTTTAATAAAACAACAGTGAGAGACAACTGCAGCTAGTAAGTGCCTTACCCATTGGCAACTGTAGGTGGAACAGCAATCATAACTTTGAATGGTATTTTTTAGCTAGGAAAAATTCTAGTGAATGTTTGTTCCTTTAATACTGAGCAGTCCTTAGAGCTACCCCTGTTCTGTGTTTCTTTTGAGTGCACTGATCACCCTGAGTAAACTTTCACTCTTTATTGGTATTCCAACTTCTGAGTATCATTAAAAGTGGCAATATTCACTCAGTAGGCTTGCCCTGAAGGACAAGCCACTCTTTCATTTCTCCTTGTAAGTGCTGGTGTTACATGAAAAATAGAGGTCTACTGATATTGATGAACTCTCTGTCTGCCCTGACCATTTTCAAACAAATGAAAAACAGCAGTGCTACATCTCCCTGTTTTCTTGCACTAGTCTACAAATTCAAGTTCTTATACTTGATGGAGACACAGCAGAGAAACCATGGCATACTTTACGAAGTCCACAAAACCAGGATTTTCTTCATGTCCTTATGGATGTTACTAAGAGGTAGCCTGCCAAAGTAATTTGAAAATCTTGTGCAGTTTTCTGCAAGGGAAAGTTTTCCTGCTTTGTTTCAGACAGAAACATTTGCTATAGTAACACTGTTAAACTGTGGAATTCAGGAATACTTTCTGGGCTGGAATCCAAATGCATACCTTTGCTATTTAGGGTTGAGATATACGGCAGGATCCTCTTATATACCCACCCTGGAACCATATATTTTGTCCAAATCCTTTTGCTGAACAACTCTGAAAACAGAGCTAAGGTTGTGTATACAGCACTTACATCCAATTATTTTGATGTAGCCTGAGATGATTTATGTCTTGGAGCAAGCAAACACTAGCGGGTGCTACGTCTGCATGAAGTACCCTGATGAAGGATGATGTTGTACCTCAGAAACACTGATGAATTCTCTACAGCATTCCTCTGAGCTAGAGCATTGTGCCTTTTGCTAGAGGGACAACCGCTCTGAAATGTTTCAGGTATGTTCCACATCCAAGGTAAATTTTTCTCTAACCCATCTGCCATGCAGGTTCTGCTCTTGCTAATGCTGAAGACAAACCAGGAGCAAACTGAGACTGTAGATGTCCTCTTAAGATTGACTTTTGCCATGGTCTTGCAGTAGAAGAAAGAAAAGGTCCTCTGATTCCTCTTCCCATATCTAATTCCAGATAGTTGTCTTCCTTCTTTATCTTTTCAGCATGGAAGTATATCTTTTACTCTGTTCTTTCTACCACGCTATTTTTTTTTGATAATGAGATTGTCATGGGAATATGAACATGCTTTTAATCAGGTGCAATATTATTTTTATCCTCCTCCTGGAAGCTGATTCTGCATGAATTTTGCTCACATTCTTCCAGAAATCATCAGCCTCTTCTACATGTTGACCTATTTATAAACCAATAAAACTCTAAATGAAAGATGCTTAACACATTGAAATTACTCAGACTGTCCTTTTACTTTTCTCAGTTGTGCATATAATTCTTCACTTTTAATCATATAACTTTTGCATGTTGATTTTTCAGGTGACTATAGACTTGAAAGATTCAGAGGTCAGAAAAATTAACCTGGTTCAATCCGTTGTGTTAGCAGAATGAATATGGTTTAGGTTTAAAACCATAAGAGCTTCTCAGGACCCCTTCTTATAACATACATGGAAAAGAATTTGGATCCTTTTATTATTAGTCTTACTAAATCAGACTTAAGATCCAGCAAATTTGTAAATGACAATCTAATGCAATAACAATAATCTGAAGTACATTCTAAGTTTGAGGTACTTTTGTGCAATTCCACACTGGTTGTGTGATATCCTGTTGGTAGAACAGCCTCTGGAATATATGAAAAATAATATTTAATTGCAGAAAACTATTTTAATTTCTTTTTTTCCCCTCTTTTGTTTTAAACTAAATACCCAAAAAGAAATAAATGTAAAACTACAGTTCAACCTTTAACATGTATGGAGCCTGAACCTGAGATTCCAATGGTGGTAGAAAAGAAGTCTAAAATTTCAGTGGAAAGTCTGGACCCTCTGATTCAGACTTGTGATCTAATCCTCTAAATGGAGGAAAAAAGTGGCAATCTCCTTTTCTTTTTTGCAAACCATTTAATATTGTGTATGTTCTTTTTTGGAACGTGGGATTGTTAGTCTCATTGAAATTATTGCTCCAGTTACAATCAGGCTGATACTTATAGTCAAAATGATCTAATTATTACAAGACAAACCTGTTTATAAAATACACAGTTTTATCTTTCAAAGAAAGGGAGCAAAAAGTTCAGCAATGCCTGAGACACTGACTGGCTGTTATAAACTGTAAGCGCTGCTTTTCAAAACTCAGTAACCTTACCTTTTTTTCACTTACTAGATATGGAGAAGAGAAGACTGAGGGGGGATCTTATCAATGCTTATAAATATCTAAAGGGTGGGTGTCAGGATGATGGGACCTGACTCTTTTTAGTGGTGCCCTATGACAGGCCGAGGGGCAATGGGCACAAACTGGAACACAGGAAGTTCCAGCTAAACATGAGAAAAAACTTCTTTCCTGTGAGGGTGCCAGAGCAGTGGCACAGGCTGCCCAGGGAGGGTGTGGAGTCTCCTTGCCCAGAGACGTTCAAAACCTGCATGGATGCGTTCCTGTGCCCCCTGCTCTGGGTGTGCCTGCTCAAGCAGGGGGGTTGGAGGAGATGATCTCCAGAGGTCCCTTCCAACCCCTACCATTCTGTGATTCTGTGATATATAAAAATAGCCCAAAGCACAAGACCTATTACATGCTAACATTTTACATCCCAGTTCTTCACCAGGAGGAGTATGATGTTTATAGTGGAAGTTTCTTCCTCGGTGTTCTTGGGTGGGTTTGGATTATTTTTATACTTTTACTAATATCATCTGTGTACTACTTCTTGCTTCATTGGCTTGCAATTATAGATGTTGAAATCTTGTTCTTTGTTGTTACCCAAAAAATTTGTTCTTCTAGTTCCCAAGGTGCATTTACTTTAGTAGCCAGTAATTGGTGATTGATTATGTGTTTAAAGCCACTGAGCCCCTAGAGCCAATGTGTGCCTGCACCTTCAAGGTCTGTTCTATCATCCTGTGCTTATACTCCAATATATGACTTTATCATTCTAGGGCCACAGATCATTCTACACAGAATAGCTGCTGCTTATTATTAGCTGAAGAAATATATCACATTTATAATGTTTGTAGTCATTATACCGCATGATTACACTAAAGCTAAAAGCAAATTAGACAGTAGCCACTTGATCATTGTGTAATTAGCTATTAGAGCTGAAGCAAGCTAAAACAAGAGAAACCAAGACAGTCTGAAGTGTCCTGAGACCTCCATTATTAAGTCAATGCAAATCTTTTTGCCTGTTAGTAATAGCAATACCATATTTGGGGGGCTACCGTAGTGTGCCTTATATCTTGTTGTTAGGTCATATATTTAAGGATGGTCAAAAGTTACTTTAAAATAAGTTATCCTGCTACTTTAGTGCAATATCATATTTCTTTTACACGTACAAATCACATTTTAAAAATTTATAATTCAGTCATCATGTTTTACTACAGGCTGAAGCTCAGCGTAGTAGTTTCCAAATCAGGGTGAATGAATATTAAAATTCTCTCATTATACATTTTAGTTCATGTTTATTGGCTAATTTGGCACAAATTATGAACTTCTGGATTCAGAAGCAATAAGAGTATTCCGTATAAAAACGTAAGATCTTAGTATGTAATGGGACTTGTACTTTGGGCTATTTTTTAATAGCCACATATATATTTTTAGTAAGTGATGAAACAGTAAAGTTACTGAGTTTTGAAAAGCAGTGCTTACAGTTTATGCTAGCCAGTGAGAGAGAATCTCATGCACTGCTGAACCATTTGCTCCCTTTCTTGGAAAGAAAAAACTGTTCTTGAGTTATCAGAATGTTGGCTTTATTTAGTAAAACAGTTCACATGCTATTATGATTAGTGATTAGTAATTAATAATTAGTAATTTTCTTTCAAGGTAAGAAAATTCCTTGAGAATTATTTTTGAAAGAATTGTATTCTCAACTAGATTCTTAGGAAATAATTACAAAAGATTAAATGTGCAAGCCATAATGATGTGAATATGCACTTATATGAGTAGGTGTCTTCAGAAAAATCAATAGAAGTCTTGTCCAGGGTGAGCTTCAGTAGGTCAGATGTTTGAAATATTTTAAATGGTGTGCACATCACCTACAGCCACATATCCTGTATGACACCCACTTGACACCCCCCCATGTACTGACACATGCAGAAGATGAACTGACAGAAATATGAAGGACACCTCTGTGAGTTTTGTGCTAGTAGGGACTGCAGAGCTGTGCCCTACATGTAAAGATAATCAAATGTGCAATTACACCATTTTTTCAAGTAAAGTGGTACCCACAAGACAATTATATCAAATACATTGCTAAAAATTACCACAAATGCAAAAGGAGATTGAATTATGGTTGCTATGGAAACTGTAACATGCAGCTTCCTGACTTGATGCGTGCAAAATTTCAGCCTTAATATCACGCTGATACACATTTTTGCTTTTTTTTACACTTGAATAGGTGAAGATGGAGTTTGTGTATAATAATATATTCATTCAAGTTATATTTCTCTGGTATGCCATCTAGTATTTTCTGTTATTTGCAGTGTACATGTAGAGGTTTACAGATCTTTTATGATATAAATGCTGCAGAGAAATCTTAGATGTTCTAAACATACATTTCTTAAAAAGGAAAGAAAGCAATTTACCTGAAAAG